>NC_089680.1:40868338-41168752 GCF_037042795.1 Molothrus aeneus
AATGTGTTTTGCATTAATGTACACAAATCAAATGTTTTGTGAATGATTTAAGTAAGTGGATGAAACATCAGGAATGAAGCAATATAATCCAGTAAAGTAAAGCATGCATACCCTGAGGCAGAAGTGGTTTTAGTTTTCTTGTCATAGCACAGCATTTTGTTGTGTGTTTGTAATGAGGTAGGGGACACTAGAAACAAGGAGCTGAGCAAAATTCTAGAAAGTCTTTGTAGATATTTCTGTTGCTAAAAAACAGGTCCCTTTTTAGAGTCAAAATCCATTCACTTTGAAAAAGTTGTACTTTTCCTCACATAGGTTTTCACTTTTCTCTCTGTTCTAACCAGCAAAGTATTTCCCTGCCTTTTCCTGTATGCAAATATAATGCAGATTGCAGACAATGTATACTTGTAGCACTGCTTGTTTTACTGCTACACTCAAGAATCCATTTTCATTTGAAACCACATTTTTCTTCATTCTTTTTTTCCTTAGCTCTGAGTTGAAGAATTTAAAAATTAGGCTGCGGTGTTCCCAGGACTGGGAGTTATCCACAGATCCAGTCTTGTCCTTTCCAAACAAGGAGTCCAGGGAGAATCCAAACACCCAATATTTTTTTTAACCCATTGCAAGATCATGCCTCATACTTAAACAGAGACAAAAACGCCTCTGTAGACAACCTGCCACCCATTGACAGTGCTTTGCAGAGTTGAGACATTTGCTATAAAGTGTTATCTTCAGCAGAACTCCTTTTAATTAAATGTTCAGTTCCTATCTTTGCCCTCTGGGTTATATGTCCATGTATTCACTCTTCTGACACATCATCTCTGTGTTTCATTTCAGGTTCATACGTTGTTGATTACCTAATTACAGTAGTAAAATAAGCAGCCTGAACTATGTCTTTTTGAGGGAATTTTTGAGGGAATTTGAAGTCTTTAGAAGGAGGGTAAGACTGGACCTTTCCAAAAACTGGCCTGGGATGATCACCTCTGTACTAAAAACTTGAACTTCAGCTGTTGTGCCTTACTGCAGTGTTTAATTAGAGAAGCAAAAACCAGTGGTTTCCGTCAGATTTCCTGTAACTTCTTTTTTCAGTTGTTCTGAGAATATAAAACAGGAGCTAGACATTGGATAAATAATCAAGCCTTCCAATATATTTCTGCATACCTTTTTTTCACTAAATTAAACATGAAGTGTTCTTCATTAGCAGCCCACTGAGAGAAGAGGTAAATCACAAGAACCGCTGTTTATGCAGTGATTTTTTTTTTAAGGAAAAGGCTTATTCCTCCTATGTTTTACCTTTCTCAAATCACACAATTTAATCATTACATTTTCACACCTGTCACCTTACTGTGTCCTCCTGTCTTACAGGCTGACACGAGATTGTGGGCCTGGAAACAATTTTTCCGTATTTTGCAGGGAGCTGGGCAGGACCTTGTGTGAATCTTCTTGCAGAATTACTTTGAGCTGCACTACCCAGCATTGGGCTGCCCAGAGGGTAACCCAGTTGTCATGACATGTGCTTTGCTGGTCAGTATATAGAACTTTCCATCCCATCTTGGTGTTTTTCACACTTCAGGGTGACTCTGCTGAAAGCTTATTGTCTTTGATCTCTCAGAGCTCTGCCTTTCAATGATGTGTATTTTTAGATGCAGTGGAAGTAAGCCATTGACTTTTCTTCTCCTTTTTTTGAAGAGGGCTTCTCACATGTTGTTTACACTCTCTGTGAGCCTTAGTGGAGTGTTTCTTCTCCACTGAGAGGAACATACTGTTCACGTGCACTCTTTCTCCTGCTCATGTTTGTGTTGCCTGGAAAAGACCAATTTTCCCTAACTGCATCATGCCATGCACTATAAATCACATTTGTGTCCCATTTAAAGTATAAACCACAACAGACACAGAAGAACAAAAGGAACCACACGCCCAGCTTTTTTTGACAAAACTCCCACACATTGATAATTAGAAGCACATAAAACCATACACAAGCTAGGAGAGCTTGAGCGGTTGTCATGCCTCATGCTGTCTGTCTCAGCCTCCTCCACTTTCAATTCTGCCACAAAATTGCCTGGAACAGTAAAAAGGGCAGGAGAAGATTAACATAAACAATCTGTGAAACAATGGAGATTAAAATAATAGTAAAGATTGCCTGACAAGTGTGCTTTCATAAGACTCTGGGAAATCTTTGCTTTAATTAATTATCTGCACTTGTCCAAGGGATATCTGAAGCACTTAAACACTAAAAGAAGAACAATGTGTTTTAAAAGCCATCTGTAACACAAATAATTGTTGAAAATGTTTTAAGTAACTTGGTGCATAGGCAATGTGGATAGAGGATTCTGGCTGCATATTTATTTTATATTTTGCAATCAGCTTTATTGGCCCTACAGACTTGAACCATAATCCTGTGAGCTCACATGTGTAAGTATTCCCACTAGACTGAACAGAACTCTTTGAGGGACTGGATTGTGTGGTTTGTTATAAATATCACCAAATGTAATTAATAGCATTCACTACATATTTTTGCTGCTGTTGCAAGGCTCTGTACATTGTGCTTAGGCTGCGTAAGGCATGGTGAATCCACATGCTTCATACATCCCACTGCCCTTTTAGCTTCTGAAGCCCCTAAGAAGAAGCCAAGCATGTTAGATAAGTGTTGAAAGAGAAATAGTGGTTTGTAGGGCTAAAGGATTTTATCCACGGATGTTACATATAAAAGACAAAGTTCAGTAGAAAATTAGAACTCTTCATTCCTCACACAGTATCTCATAATCGTCACTATTTCACTAGGATTTTACAAAATGTGTGTATCACAGCAAGTGAGGCACATGGCAAAGAGGTGAAGAAGAAACTCACCAATCACAGCAAGTGAGGCACATGGCAAAGAGGTGAAGAAGAAACTCACCAATCTCATAATGTAATTATGAATATTTTATTAGTCTAAAAATACCAGCACTGAGCAATCTCATTTATCAACTTAGATAATTTTGGCACCATTTTTTTCACAGTGAAATATATTTATCTTCCATTAGTTTCACCCTCTAAGTCAGGTGAATAATGATTGATAGGACATAACCATCCTTAAAATAAAAGGTGTCATTCTGTAAAGTGCAATTTTTTATGGTTTTTTTCATTTATTTTTAGATTTGCTGTTAACAAATCTAAAAATAGGTACTTGCTACTACTTGTCTGTGTCAGTATGTTATAGGCGTTTCACCCAAAGTAGTGGAGATGCACTTGAGGAGCTTACACCAAACCACATGAACTGCACACCTCCAGATCATCCTACGACATATTCTATCACATCTGCTCACTTTGACCAGTGCTATCTTTCAGGAGACCATAATTTCCCCATAATTATCAAGACCTACTGAATGTAAATGAATGATCCTGTTAATGACTCTTACTTTTAAGAGTCATTAACACAAATTTACTTCTCTTATACACATAATCAGAAGCAATCAACAAGAACAATTATTTAGTTTAAGACCCTAAATTAGTGCCTAGATTCACGTGGGTTGCTGGTAAGACAGACTGACAGCAAGCTGAAAGCTAATTAGCTATATTTGCTAATTTTTCAAATGCTAGTGAAAAAGGCTCTCTCATCCTGAGGTAATTAATTGCCTTTTGGCCATTGAAGCCATTCATGATTGGAAGCCTAAAAGGGCTTGCTATGTCCCAAGAAAACAATGGCCACATAAAACCTGAACCATCCTATCACTAAGCCATAAGAAAATCCAAAGAGCTCTTTGTTCATAATTCAAAGAAACAGATGAGAACATCAGAAGAAAACAGCAAAAATGAACCTTTTTAAACATGGAATTCTAGGAAGGAAGCCCTTGACTTCAACTATCATGTAAATAGGAAGAACAAATTATTTTTCTCTTCAGTTGTCTAAAAGCCAAATAATGACTTATACTTTATCTGCAGTAAAACTGAAGTCATCACGAGTTCTGCTACTTCTTTCAATAAAACATTTTCTTTTCCAACTATTACTTTCTTTTCCTCCTGCCTTTACTTCCACATCTTAACAGTTAAAGTTTATGAAAAGATTTATATAAAGCATTACTCAATATTTGAAATATTTAAAAGCATAAATAAAGTATTTGTTGTATCTGAATTTGTTCATGTGCCTTCCAACAAGAAATTACATTTTAAATTTTCCAGATGACATTTATCTTAAAAAATTAATCTAGAAATTGATCACAATACAGTAATGCTCTATTAACATCAGTCCATGAATTCCAATTAAACTTACACAGAACTGAGACAGGATAATGCCCTCTATTTTTTTTTCTAAGAAATCTTTTTGAAATAGAAAGAATTATCTAAAAAGAAAAGATAATTATTCTGTTTTCTGTCTGGAATAAGCACAAAATCTGTAACCCAACATTTTCAGCTTTTCATAGTGGTCTATTGAATTGCAACTTTTGAGCATAATACCAAAAGCTATTTTCAAACAATTTTCTTTCTTTTTTTTTAAAGAAACAATGAACAAAACCAGACACATTTATGTGTATACCCCGATTTTGCATAGTTTTTAATAATAAGTTTTCATGTTGCTTTTGCTACCTGTTTTATTTCAACTTTTCCATAAACAGCATTTTTAAATGGATTTAACTGTACCTTAATCTTTCTCCAATTTATTGTTATATTATAAAATAATTACGACTATACTGAATTAGTCGAGTAAGGAAACATTGTATGTGTTATCTACTTTCACTCCTCCCAGTGCTTCATATTTTCTAGCACATTTCAGGGTGGTACCTAAGACAACTTTCACAAATCAACACTGCTTCATATAAGCAATATTCCAAGCTCAGCCGTGTTTGCATATTTTATTCTACATTTTCCTTTAAAATTCTCTGTAGTTAAGTAGATACTGATTAAGGTAGCTGACTTGAAAATCACTGCAAATGACATAAATCTTTTCAGTTTCTTGAAAAAATCATTTCAGTTGCAACTGATAAAAACCATCAGATTCCAAACATTGCAATTCCTTCATATTCTCAGCTGAGGAAATCATTAATGGTTTTTCTGGAGGAGCTTAGTCAGAGCTCTCAAAGCTCACATTTTGGTCTTCCCATATGCCAAAAAGGAAAGTTAAAGCAGCCTTTCACTAATTCTCCATCTTTCAGTAATTCCTGTTTGTGAAACTTTATTTGAATCAATTATTTAATTGAATTTTTTTCCTTAATGGCAACTCAGCTGGCCGTTTCCATGTTTTTCTTAACACAAAATGAGGCACAGAGTCCTGACCCAAGAAGGTTCCTCATTATATGATCAGTCATTCATGTATAAGAGGTTCCTCATTATATGATCAGTCATTCTTTATGGAAATAAAATGGAAATAGTATCTTAATTACCTATATGGTAGACACTTTCACCCACTGAAACTGTTCACTGAGGACACATGTGTGCACATTATATTCTACAATTTGCTGTATTCAACCTACGTGTTCAATCTTGCATGAAAATAATGATGTCATGTTGATTGTTTATAACTTTCATTTTAAACTTAATATGAATCTATGCTATGCTACTTGGGACTCTTATTTTTATTGTTTTTCTGTGACAAAAGGGAGAGGAAGATTTTTGTTCTTTCTATTTAGAAGTGTTGGGAAAGTGGGAAAGGAGGGAATTAGAAAGCCAAAGTACCAGAGGCTATATACAATTAAAAACCAAATAATTCATGTAGTTTAGGTGGTATCCAGGGAGAAAAATCTAGTGAGACATCTTGAAGACTTTAAAATAATAATTTTAACTCTTCTTATATTACCCATTCTTAAAAAATAATAATAAAAAGGAGTACAAATCCTTTTCCTCCATTCTGTTTTCCAGATCACATTAACATGTATTGTACACACTGTTAGTATTATTTTTAGGTCTGATACTGTACTCTAGGTGCTTTCTGTATGGGTCACAGAGGGTTCAGGAATACACTGCTACTCTGCTGCATGGGTAGAAAGTGTCTTTCCTAAGGCCTTTTATTCACAGAAACAACATTTGAACTTTATAAGACATTTTTAAGATTTGTTGGTTTGTTTTCAGATACTGTTTTTTTTTTTAAATTTGTAACACACTGCTCATGAAAGTTTTTGTTTGCCTTTTTTTGTAAGCCAAGAAGCCATGTTGGCTAGGAATTAATTAGCAAAACTTCCCAGATCAAGAGTAATTGACCCTTGGAAACAAAGTTAAAAATGCTGGTCCAGCAGAGAACCCATAAATAAGGACTGTTTCAGTTTAAGTGTTTCTCACCCTTCACAAGCACACGGACCACATGAGACGATGGAAACCCTCTGCACATGTTTCATAAACTTGCCAAATTATTCAACTGAAAACGTGGTAATTACATGTAGCTATTTCTGGCCACTTAAGCAGAGGCCTCACACAAACAGATTTCATAGGTCTTCAGTCTAGATGATTGCCAATGACACATACTCTGTCAGAATTTGCCTTCTTCTCTGTCTATTATACTGTTCTTCTGTCTATTATCCTCTTGGCAAGATAAAGTATCCTTTCAAAATCTCACTTGATCAGAGCTTCTGTAAGCACTATAGGAAAATCAGCATGATTACCTGGCATGACTGCTTTCCCTTCTGCCCAAATACTCATCTTGGAGCTGAATTCGGCTGCCAACCTAAGCTTTCTGTAAGCTTTGCTCATCAATTTAGAACCAGATTAATTAGAACCCCTCAGCTGACGGATGGATTAGGAAAAGCTTTAACAACTGCTCATTTCAAGTGTCATGTTTTTTGAAAGCAGCTCATTCACTCCATCTAGCCAGGATTAAAAGCCAATCACAAGTAAGCCAAGCAAATGGTAGCCAAAGCATAAATCATCATTACATGCTGGCAGCTGGCTGTAACTACATGACAACTATTCACAAACAGGATGCTTGGTGCCCTTTTATGTGGATCTTGTGTTCTTTGCACATGTTTGTTCCACATGAATTGTTCCCTTGGAAATACAGGGAGAGAACTAAGGTGATGAGAGAACAATAAAATAGCTCATTTTCTCCTGCTGCCTTTTACTCTTGGACAAAGGATCCTTTTATTCATGGATAAATTAAGATTTGCCAAACTGATACAGAGATAAGCAAAACCTGCACTATGTCCTTCAGATGTGATGCACAAAGCATATATGTTCTTGAGTCTTTGCCACTAACATAAACGAACTTACAAAAGTGAGGGAACTGAAGCCCATTCACCAAGATTTCCACCCACCCACAGCATTAGTACCTCTCCAAAATTATCTGGTGTTCTCTAGCTATGTGGTATTTCTGCCCTACATTTTGGTATTTTTAGTTAGGGAAAATTAAAAATAATAGCAAAGGGTTTCCTTCTTGGAGTCCCAGCAGTATTATTATGTTAGTGAAGAATCATCTCTCCTTCAGGAAAATGTTTAAAATGTGTGCTTATATTGCTTCATTTTTAAAAGTCACAGTTTGGAATGAAATATTATTTATTGACTTGAGTGAATGCGTGCTTTTTTTGCTTTGTTTTACCGTCTTTTCACTACTTCTAATTGCCTTTCATAAAGAAGTCAAGGATATAAGTATTTCAGTGACATGCTACATAAATTTGTACAGTTACACCTTGAAGAAAAAGCATAAGGAAAACCTGTTAACTTACATAATATATTTTTCCACTTATAATTAAAACAAAATTTTGTGATATGATTCCATGCTAAATATTATTCTTTATGGTATTATGTCATTAGTAGAATACAAAGACCCAATATCTGTAATGAATACCCCTTATAAAAAGTGTTAGAACAATCTCAACAATTGAAAGATTGGCCACATAGCACACTCTTTTCTCTAGCTGTATGTTCAAATATATTCACACCTCCTAGCACAGAAAATATTTAAGGAAAACATTATAAAACATCTCAAAATACTGCCAACATCTGCCATTCTGTTGTTCTGCCACTACAGTTCAATACCTTATCCATGATGGTTGTAAATACCAGATGCAAATACCAAAGAAAGGTGTAAGAATTTTAGCATAGGCATGTGTTGGATAATCATCTGTTGTGTTAGCTTTCATCTTGAATCCTAATCTTTGACAATAGCTTATGCACCAAAATATTTCACTGAGACTTTTCAAAAAGTGTTAGCTTTACCAGGTGTAAGTCTGAAATGCCTAAATGTAAATGTAAATGTAAATGTAAATGTAAATGTAAATGTAAATGTAAATGCCTGGAATGTTTTCAGACCTTGCTGAGTGTTCCATCTCATTGTCTAGAATACTGCTGCATGGATGTTTCATGGAATTATGGAAAGGCTTCCAAGATCACCAGGTCCAACTGTCAACAACCAGTGTGTTCACCACAAATTCATGTTTTCAGGTGCCATATCCACATATTTTTTAAACACTTTCAGTAATGATGACTCCACCATTGCCCTGGACAGACTGTTCCAATGCATGACAACTCTTTCCATGAAGAAATTTTTCCTAATATCCAATCCAAACCTCCCCTGGTGCAACTTGAGGCCGCTTCCTCTTGTCTTCTTGTTTCCTACCCAGGAGAAGAAACTGACATGTCCTTGGGGTCAATTTTCTTTCAGGTAGTTGTAGAGACCAACAAGGTCTCTCATAACTCTGCTTCTCCCCAGGCTAAACCCCAGTTCCCTCAGCCATTCCTTATAAGACTTGTGTTCCAGACTATTCACCAGCTTTGTAAACATTCTTTGGACGTGCTCCAGCACCATTTGCAGCTCTCTTCCAGTTCAGTAGACCTCTTTGTTACTGCTGAAATCTGGGAGGGCTTACTATGTAAAATGTATTACTGTGCTTCTGTTTTGTATATAATCCTCATTTAGCTAGACCAAGAAATATTTGCAGATAGCCCAGATTTTTAATTTCACAAATCTTGCAGTTAGAAGAGATACATTGATCTGACTGAATAAATTTATATCTACAAGAAAAATCAGAACCCCAGTAAAGTCCATTTATAAACAGTGCTATGAAAAGAGCTTGACATGTTATGAAATCTCTTCCAAAAGTTAATGTGACTTTTCTGACAAAGACATATCCTATGTGACTTTGTGAAACAGTGATTGCTTTTATGTGCAGGATTACTTCCTGAAAATAACAAACTCCTTCCAAATAGCCTTAGTTATTAAATGTGGCACTGGAATGTTTAATGTATATTGATGCATTAAAGGCACATTAATCAGCTGGTGTCTTCCTTCCCAATATTTCATTTTATCCTAATATCTAACTGTACAAATTTAAGTACCTGAAAGCTTGATTACTCATATACATTGTAAGAATTGCCAGTAGCTTCATACCCCGATAACAGATTAAGTACTTTGAAAGTTGTTAATTCTTCTAGAGCTGGAACCTATTAAAAGTACCCAAAAGCTGAACCAGAGAACAGTGCTTTCTATTAAATTCCCAGCAGGAGTGACAAGTCTATGAATCTAATTCAATTACCTCATAATTTGTTTGAAACCAAGGTCTTGTTGGTCCACATGCATATTTTGTCCTGAGACAGCTTTTTGTATTAATAGGATTTTTTTAAGCAAAAGATGTATTGACAATCAGTTAATAATGATCCTTTTATTTCAGTAAGCCTGTTTGTTGTCCTAAAGTGGGTAAATCAAAAGTACCACTTTTATATTTACATACTTCAAAACACAGTAGTAACTTTTATGTCACTGCAGAAGTATCAGTAAGACAAAGAAATGTATGTGTCTGTGAAATGCTGGCAGAGGGTCACATAAACTTCATGAAATTCTTCAGGGAAAGATGATGTCTACTGGCTTAGACCTTAGCCCACAGGACCTTATGAACTTGTCTAAAAGCCACTGAAGTCAAAAGGTTTTAAAACACATGCTAACTGTTAAAATACACATTAGCACAGTTTCTGAATAAAAAAAGTTTTCCTGAACAAGGGCCACAGACAGGCTCAGAGCTTCTCTCTGTGACCTGGTATTCCATGTGGGCTGCTTCTAAGTGTTGCCCTGAGGAACTTGAACTGGATTTACCATACGATGATTCAACAATCAACATTTTTCCAATTTGTGCTGGTCCTTTATATTTCCAAGAATGGGTGGTCCCAGTTGGCATTGCCCCAGTGTTAAATAAGGTAAAGGTGTGTCAAAGAGCAAGTCTCAGGAAGATATTACTATTATTCTTAGTTGTGTGGCTTGTAAAAGTAGTTTTCTTGCCAGCAGCAACAACAGTAGCAAGTGACTGGAATTGTTTCATTTCAGAGACTAATGGCAAATAAAAATAAAGACTTCTCTGCTTGGAAAACAACAGCCCTGTAAGTTAACACAAAACAGAATAACTGGTAGCTCACCCTCTAAGTAGCAAATCCAGTTTAAAAACAACCCACGTGTATGTCTCAGAGGAATCTTTCTGCTAAATATTTCTCCCTAGCTCAGTTACTGTCTACAGGGATGCTACCTTAGGTTTGCTATTTAGAGCTGTTCCAGCAGCTTAGAGTAAAAAATATATATTACAGAGAAGAACTAAGTTAGCAAGTCTACTGAATCTAAACTTAATTGTTTCCTTCAGTTGTAACTGCGTTGCTTTATAACATGACCAGCTTTAATCACAGCCCTTCCTGCACCATAGAATAAGCAATAAGGCTTAGCTCCTGATGAACTTTTTCTGTGGCTGATAAACAGGCCAAGAAACTATTGCAAAATAGGATTTAAAGTAAGATTTGAAGCCTCCTTCAAGCTAAAATTCTCCTTTTGGTGCACCACTTTTTAATGTCTACCCTCCTTCCTACTGACAAAAGCTTTTGTGATGCTTTCACTCTAGAGTAAAATTAATTTATCTTCTTCAAGATTCCTGTCATAAGACTGTAGTAAGCAAACATCTCCATCTGTTTTGGGAGACATGATTAAAGATTTGCCAACAATGGAAGTGAGTATGGATACAAGATAACCCAACTCAGTCCCCAGACTTAATACCCATAATCAGAGAGGCAAAAGAACAGAACACAAAGAAAAAGCTTGGATATAAATGACCCAGAACCAAAGAACAGATGAGCTAAAATATCATTCCAAACTTAGTGACTTGATCTCATCCCAATGTGGACTGAGACTGGGTCCATGACTACATTGCCTTGCTAAGTGGGAACAGAGCTGTGCCACAGCCCTGTGTCTGCTTTAAGAATAAGAGAATTCATTGTTGCAGCCTCGATAACTTAAATATTAAATGCAGATTGAGCTAGTAAATTCAGACTCTCTCAGTTTTGAGCAATATGGGAGGTATATGAATCCAACACTGAGTCAGGCCTCAGGCTCTCTTGCTGTTAAGCCAAAGCTGTACGTCTGCCTAGCATGCATTTCCAAATTCTGTACATAATGGTTCTCTCTCTCCATATATTGCTAGTTCTGAAAAACCTTCTCCCCACCAGCTTCTTATTCTTTCCATCTTCCTCTTATTCCTTTGATTGTTTTTTATTTTTCTTTTGTTGTTTTGGATTTTTTTTCCTGCACTTTGATTTGCACTTTTTCTGCATGGCCCCGTATTGCTCATTCTTTTTTATTCTCTTTATTATTTTACTCTTCCTTTACACAGATTGGCTGCCATAACAGTGTGGGAAATGACTGTAAATATCCAGCAATCTAGTAAATGGAATAAAATTACTGAGTCCTTTTTAGCTAAAACATGAAGAGTCCCTGCAATTCCTTTTATATCCAGTGCAAAAGATATGTTCACCATCTTTAGGAAGCAGCCAGAAGTTTCTCCCTTCTGTATCCTGAACTCCATTGAGCTCACAACGTGCACTAGTAATGATAGCAAGAATGGAAAAGGTAAATAAAAAACAGTTCTGGGTGAAACTTACAGCAAAAAAGCAGGCTCCAAATCTTAGGCAGTGGTACAGGCATTTATGGATTGAAGGGACACCTGTCAAAGTCATTAGAAATAAGGAATGTGATGCTCTGAATATCTCTTGCACAGATGCAGATCTAAAGATGGAAAGAGAAAAACATTTTTATTAATTTTTAGGAGTATATTCCAGGAAAAATAACACTGGCAATGACCCTATTCTCTTAATCCAGAAGTTATTTTCCATAAATTTCTATGCTATGTTACAGAGGAAAAAAAATCCAAACATTTCATCTGAAGTCTTAAGTTCTTAATACAATACTGGGGTGTGGTTCTATTTTGAAAATGAAACCCATATGGCATTCCATTTTTGCATGCTGATTTTTGCATAAATTATCACTTTACAAGTACAATGAATCAGGTATTTGAAGCATCCTGAGCCCTCTATGAGATTTTTTTTATTCCAAACTGCCTCTTGGAGACAATGAGGCTAACAGCATCTCATTATTTCTTCTTCTCATTATCTATGAAAGTGTTCTATGGTGTCTTATTTTCTGCAGCATCTACTTAAACATTTTCTTCCTTAATTAGACTTTCAGTAGACTTTACATATTAGCTTTTGGATTTTTAATGCATTTTCTGAGTCAGGTAAACTGAGTTGTATTCTCAAGAGGTGTAGATGGGTATGTGTCATATGCATGTACATTGCATTCTAGACAGATCACAGGCTGGAATGGATGGAACTGATGGAAGGATCAAATTGATGGCGATAGATCACTGAGATATTACTTTTTCACTTAGATCTCAAGACAATTCTATCAGGCACATAAATTTCCTTGTCAACCTCAAGACCTCCCAGATTCTCCAGTGCTGCAAAGCACAGTCACACCACAGTAGGTTCCTCGGTCTAAACTCCATCCTAGCATTCTTCTCAGAAGAGGACCTGCAAGACCATCCTCAAAGACATCTTTTTTAGTAGATTACCACAGTGTTTGTATGATGAGAAATTAGTGTCTCAAGGGCACCTTTAAAGGAGCTGGATCACCAGTGAAATCCTGAGCCATAGCTTGCTACGGAATTTCTAAAACATTAAATCATACCAGCAATTTTTCCACCCAAAGCCTTGAATTAGGCTGTTTCCAATGCTTATCTGAAAAACTCCAAGCTTGCATCTTCCCACTGTCTTGCCACTGTGTACACTAACCCCTTTTTCCTTTCATTTTTCTACAGAAAACATAAGCAGTACTGTGCTTTTCATACAGTGATTGCTAAAGTCACTGAAAGTGGTATGTCATCTGCATCTACCAACTGAAGCTCTAGTGAGCTTAAAATGCCAAAGTGGGAGACAGCTTGGCTGCTAACCTAGACAGTATGAAAGGGCTCTGAGAATGCCCATTCTGGATGTTTCACTGGAAAACTGTAAAAAGCGCATTCCGTACAGCTTCCAAAAAATCCCACAGCCACTACCAATGGGAAAATTGGGAGGCTTTTAGAAATCAACCTCAAAATTCTTCCATCGTCTGTCTCCCTGGACATTGTATTCCAAGATTAGCTCTAGAAATTGCAAAAAAACAAACTTTAAATAGCTTGACACAAATAAAATTAACATATAAATTACTACCATTCAACAAGATTTTTTAAATCATATTTTTAATAGATTTATGAAAAACACAGTGTGTTAGTGCATGTGCTTTCATATCAGATAAAAGTTTTTGTAGCTAGGAATGGTGAAATTGCGCACTTGCAAATTAGACCTTCAGAAAGGCCAAGACCCCATAGCTGTAGGAAGGTCTCAAGGACAGAGTGTTTTTACAGAGAAGCAGGTTTCCCAGACTGGTCCTTTCTTTTTCAAGATGGTCAGTAGCCTAATCTAAGAATAGATTATATTGCAAAGGCATTTTCAGTAGTAGAAGAGGGAAGCTATGTCTAGACTACATGAACATGCTGTGATTCCTTCTGTAATTCCTTCTGTCATTGATTCCTTCTGTGTTTTCTGTGTGTCTGGATTTTTATCCTGTGCAATACAGTACAGAAGAGAAAAAAGTCTGCTTGGGCCTCAGGATGAGGGCAAGCTACCTACCTCCAAACAGTATGGATTCAAGATGTTAGTCTCTGGGACATTCTGGAATCCGAGGTGCAGGTGAGAATACCCAAGCAATTATCCATCCCTTTCTGAGCATTTTATTCTTCTTGGTTGTTATTGTCTAAACTTTCACTGCTAACTTTGACTTTTGTGTGTCTTGTATGTATGTATATATTTACTATATTATCTAGAATATAAAGAGGGAGAAAGGGAATTATTATTTGTCCTGCATCATGAGCAATGTGCTTAATTCTAGTTATTGTTCATTATAATTGTGTGTACACAGTACTGCACCACAAAGGAACCATAATTCTTCTTCACTGATGAAAAATAGTGTTGGTATACCACACAATATGGTTTGCTAATACTGGAAATCTTACAGCTATGGTATCTCCAATAGGCACAAAGAAAACATATTCACTGAACAGCCACCTGCACTTCAGCGCAAATTCATAGATACTGAATTTTTTTTCAAGTTCTGCCACACTGATCGCAGTACTGAGCAGTAGAAGATTTAACCAAATAGCTAAAACATGGCAACCTGACATGTACTGCAGTGTATCTATGCACCTATGCTTAGGAAAACATAAAAAGATCAAAATCAAACCACATTCATCCAGAAGAGAACATATTCCAGACACAAACGCTAACAGAGCCACAAAATCTTCTAATTCAAATAAACTAGCACCTTTTGTAATGTATAAATCACTGGTATGAACATGTGTTAAAACTAAATACAGATGAACACACTACAATAATTTTTTCCAAGTGTAACTCTTGGAATTATATAAGTCACTGTGGTTTCCAAGAAGACAAATGGTCTGGAAAATCAAAAATAAATTAGTTCTGTGACTAATTGAAGTCAGAGATTGAAGGTCAGACTTGGTTCTGCAGCTGACACTGGTGACCAGTAAAAGTCCAGCTTGGCTCATGGTACAACTTTCTGTATTAAAGGGTTGTTTACAGTAGAGAAACACTGAAAGTGTACATTAGAAAACTTCCTCTTACAAATCTAAAACACATGCCAGTTCATAGGCAAGTAATAAACTTATAAAGGGCCATGTTGACAATTTCAAAGTCTTTGGTAGGACCCTGAGAATTAAAATTGGAAACATTCTAATAAACATATCTTCTTTTAAATTTTGCTGCTTGTCTTAAGTTAACTGAAAAAAAAGTATCAGCTTCCTAAAGAGTTTAACGTCCCCAACTCTTTCCCATCACAATGAAAAGTATCATTCAACTTTCAGCATATTTTGCTCATTTATGAATCTCATCCGATTCTCTTAAGGCCAAGAGAGTTAAACTAGTGAAAGACTGAAGTTACTTCAGAATCATGCCTCTTCTTTTTCACACAATATGATATTAATTTAGTGTATTGGCTTGGACTCATAATGGTTGATAGTTTTATTGCAGTGCCTAAAGTATTTTGCTCCCTTCAAAAGTGTTAGAATTGTTTGTTTATAAAATGCATCTGCTTCCTTGCACCATATAATCAATGATGATAAACTCTCTTTATGAAGCATCACACATATAACATGTTATACAGTTTCTCAAAGCTCTGACAAGCCTGAGACTCCTTAATTCAAGAAAAGCCTAGCTCTTCATTATTATTATTATTATACTTGAATACACTTGTAGCCATAAAAGAAGAAAGCATTCCCTAGTGGAAAAAATTCATTGAGATCAAATCTTCCATTACCAAAAGCCCCAAGTAAACAGTTCCGATGACAGATGGAGAAATGGACTTGAAGACAGCAATCTGACTTAAGAGCTGGGGTAGGAGCAGGTGCATCTCTGACTATATGGCAGGGAGAGGGGAATCTCCATGATCATCAAGCTTGCATCACCTAGTAAGTGTCAGGATAGAGCCATGCTTGTCTTGACCAGCTGTACTTGCAATTTTAGGTTTCTTCCTACTTTTCTGATTTCATCTGGCCTATTCCATTTACTCACTCTACACCTTATCCAAACTTCCTCCACATTCCTGGTGCTCCCATGCTACATGCAAAGAAGCAGAGTACTGCCTGTTTTCTTAGCCTGCAGAAAGGAAGACAACCACAGTAGCTTCCAAGTAGCAGTATATTTCAGAAAATGCTGGAAGTGTTCTTTGCAATTGATCTATGACAGTTTGAATGCATTTGCCGGTCCTGCCTCCAGATAATTCTCAAAGTACTGTGGATTCCATTTTAAAGTCAATCATATCACAAAAATAGCCTTCCAGAAACTGTCTCCTCAAGAGCTGGAAGCTGTGATTTTTCCATGACTAATAAATTCCGTGTCTGTTTAATCTATTTTAATTACAGTGATGCATCCATTTTTCCCTTTCCATTGTTAAGCATGCCACTAGAGTGCTTAAATGAGTTACTTCTGTCCTTGTTTGCCTCTGGTTTGGGAATGTCAAGGCTACAGACCCTTTACTTTCACTGTTTGCTCACAGAGCAAAGTATTCTCTGACCTCCAGTGTCTTATCCAGTGAGCAATCCAGAAGTCATTAAACAATGAAATATTTTCAGCATAAAATATAATTATTTCTTGGACACCACTGTAAGTAGATGACTCCTCTTTAAATTAGTGTCAGTAGATCAACTGATAATGGGTAAATAAAAATTCCTTATACTGCGTAAGTTAGGAAACTAATTTATCTAAACAAATACTCAGGCACCCCGACCTTTTGATTTTTTTAAAGGCAGTGATGTGGAAGATGCAGAGAGGCTTGCAAAATAGATACAAACTAAGCACCTATGGATCAGAGATAACCCAGTCCTTTCAACTCAGATAAGATTATTTCAAGTCATCCAAGTTTCCAAACAAAAGCCAGGCTCTACTTATTTGAGAAGTCTGTGAGGAACCTACCAAAGCCTAGTACTCAGGTAGCCCAACAAATATGAAATTCAAAGGGATATTTGCCCACCATTGTAAGAAATAATACAAATTAACTCTCAATACAAATTTATTCTCATGTGTTGGCCATGTAGAAAGTATTTTCCACTTTCACAGAAGTGAGACAAAAGGACCTGCCAAATGTTAGACTGTATGTCACAGATGAGACAGGCAGGAAGTGAGAAGGTACTGAAATGGTGTCTGCCAATGTTTTGAACCAGCTTTACAATCCTTATTCCATTCCAGGAGATGGAGAGAACATAGAATAAAACTGATGCTGATCTCCAGTGTGGTGGATGAGACTCATGTGCTATGGTAGCTCTGTGAATTTCCAGCTTGACTGATCACAGCACATGACCTGATGGCTTCAAAATACTATCAAAATCCCAAAGCCCCTGCCAGTTCTCAGCCCTTTGCACTGTCCTGCTCTTGTCTGTGAATCTCCATCCTCCTTGCAAAGTAGAGGAGATGCACATCCCTGACAAGAATTGAATGTGCAATTCCCCCACCAACCACGCCTGCTGTTCACTCACCCCAGGAAGAACACGGCACCTAGCCAGCTGTTCTCTTGTTCTTGTGAAGGAAAACCAAAATGCTTACAGGATATTCAATAAATGGTTCAGCATTTAGTAGGTCCCTGAAGAAAAATATCTAATAAAAAAGAAAAACTTTTTTCATTTTCCTAGATCCTATTTGAATCTCTATTACAAGACTTAATTCTCCCCAGAGATGTTACCACCTCACTGTTGAAAAATGCTGACTTAGAGTAGGTCCCTCAGCTAGGTCAGATAAATTCTACTCCTGAAGATTAATAGCTCTCTCAGGAAATTTAAAAAACATACTACTTTGGATTAAATTAAGCCAGAATCTTACTTTAATAATAAGAAGGAATAGGAAAAATAGAGTTTGGCATAGAAAAGAAAAATGCATAAGGTATCTTATTGTACCCACCTTAGGTGATAATATTAAAATGCTAAGTTTAGTTTATGGTTTAAGAAAATTATGTTTCTGTCATCAGATATTCTCCACTTACATTTTATTAATGTTATAAACTACTATTTGACTGGCAGTCAATGAGATGTGAAAGGAAAATCCCCTACAAAACATGCCACATAAAAAGAGTTCAGCTTACACACTGTTATTTTTCCTAGTTATTAAAACTAAAATTTCCATATAATAAATATCCCCAGAGCATGGGTTTCCAATATCGATTAATTGTTAATAAAAACATGTAATTAAACTACTTTGCCAATAAATTGTGCAATGTTAATACAAGCATGGAAATTTACAGCAACTATGAGAAATAATATAATAAAAGGGAAATGGGTAAGACTATGGGTTTTCTCCTTTGTACTGTGAACTCATCAGAGGTCATAAACTAAATCCTGGACTTTGGCCAAATGAAAATTTAGATAGGAGAGCCTGGGAGTTACAGGAAGGTGTATTTTCCCCTCTTATTAATGTCAACCTATTGCCAGAACGGGAAATACTGGACCCACCGTATTTCAAATGTCATATAATGCATACATGATGGTTATTCATGTCATGAAAAATGCTATGCCACCATTTGAGCTTAGAATATACATTAGTCCTGCTGTGTTGTTCAGCCTCTCTGCAGAGAGAAACACATTTTGCCTTGATGAAAGATCTCCCTATACATCACCAACCAGAATCTTCTTATTTGTTTGAATTTAATTTTGTTATCTTTGATTACAATTATCTGTATAACAACTTAAGAAAGTATATGTGCTTCCATGAAATTAGAAGCAAGTGGCCCTTAAAACATCCCTTAATGTGTGATTCTTTAACCTGAACTAGAAACAAATATTCTTAAGTGTGCTACATAATCAAAAATGTGTTTGGTGGTCAATAAACCCATGTTCCCATTCCCACAGGGGTGGATATTACCATGACAAAAGCAGAGTCAAGAGTCAATATTATTAAAAGTCAGGAACTCCATTCTAGTTATGGCTTCCTGTGTTATCTGAGCCACTCTCATAAATTCTCCAGACTTTGCTTTCCAGCTCAGTATGTGCTGGTCATGTGGGAAGCTGAAATTTTTAATATGTGTTTGTGAGTCACTCAGTACCACAGAGGAGCCTTTAGAACAACAGGTACATGCTAAAGGCTTGCAGACAGCAAAGAATTTAAGCTTGCAATTAAATTTAAGCCTTCCAACTTGAATTATCCTATGATCCAGTGCTGAAACCCCACTGAAGCTGGATAAAAGACTTTTCAGCTATCAATTAAAACCATTGATATTTCACTGTACTCACTGCCAGAGAAAGTTTTCAGTCACAAGTTTCATAAAGAAAAGAATTGGATAAATGGGCAGGAGTTGCTGAGAGCTCTGTTGTGCTTATCACTGGAGCATCTTAAAAATTTAACTTCTGTGAAAGGCACTTCAAGACCTGTCAGTGACAATCAGTTGTCAGATTGGCTCTCGAATTTTCATCACAGCATCAGCCACTTAAAGTAGGGAATGGTGAAAATCAACCACAACATTGAAAATCCTGGACTGAACTGGAAGGTAACAAATGCAAAAGAAGTCTATTCTAGCCTTCATCTTCCTCACAAGGTCACACATTTAACCTCGGAACCTGACCACATGTTCTTAGGAATGAGCTATTTCCTGGTGTTAGGCAGTTTAAATCAGATACTTTAAAAAGGAGATAATTCTCCACTTAGACACAATAGCATCAGAGATGCTGAAACATCTGCTCCAAACTATTCTGCTGTTTCATTTGGAAAGGTATTTCAGTGTTGACTCTTTGCATCACTACTGTATACAGTCATCATCACACTTCTTCTGGCCCAAATAATTTTTATGCAATACCAGAGAAGTAAAACATCTTCACCATGAGAGTTTAACATATTTTTCAGTCCTCAGACACAGAGTACGTCTTAAAATATGGCAGTCCAGGTTCAAATCTATCTTCCAAGCCAAAGAAAGGACTTTAATTATTATGAACAATATCAAGGATGAGTGGGACAGACCAGTCTCATGAACTACTGCGGCAGTGACAGCAGGAACAGAACCTTCAATTTCTGTAGCAATGTATATTCCAATATACTACACACTGCTCACTATTTGAAATTTTCTTTTTGCTGAAATGAAAACACTTTAGGGATTTACAGGAACTGTCAAACTGAAAAACAAGTTTAACTAAAAAGGAAAAAAATTTCTTCTTGAATTATGTACCCTTGTAATAGTTTGGTTACTATTTAGTGGGGTGGTTTTTTGTGTTTTTGTTTGTGGGGTTGTGGTGTTTGCTTGTTTGATTTTTAATTAGAATTGATACTATATCTCATAAATCTAGGAAATTACTGAATTATACAGTAAAATGTTTAACTCCTCACATTTTTACTATACATAATATGACTTATTATAACTAAAACCATGGATGCATAATTCTCTAAGAGCACATTTAATCCTACTGCCACCAATACTGTGCTCCCAAATGCATTTCCAGGAGCCAGTTATTTAAAATCATAGACTTTTTCTACAGCTTCATATAGCATCTAAAATCCAGTGAAGAAGGTTTTTAATAGATCAGAAATGACACTTGTCTGCCCACACATCACTCAGACAATTTAGACTGCCAGACAGTTCTAGGTTAATATTTACTGGTGCCTAAGTCCTGTTGCTGAGCATCAATCAGTTTGGCATTTAGTGTCCCATGTGGTTGCATAAGGTCTGCATTTGGAGAGAGACTACATCTTGCTGTTTCCCTCATGTTGGATGGACGTTGTTCAAATTCTTAGTGTTCTTTTCATGGGAAAATGCCTACTTTGTTTATACTGTGAAAATACCTTCAATATGGAAACTATTAGTCCATTAGAATTTGGAATTTAAAAATTGAAAAAAAATAAGTCATAAATTGAACAGACTGTTGGACAATGAGATTAATATTTATACTGTGAGTACACTTACTTGTGAAAACATTTCTTGGAAGCTCTTATGGCTGTTCACTTGTTTAGTCTCATTCTCCTGATATTGACAAATAGACTTTTTCAAATTACAGCTAGTAACCAAGGAGTTAAAAATCTGAATTTCTATTAAAAGATTGATACTATCCAGGTGTTCAGCTATCTTGGAAAAAGGCATTTGAGATATACCGTCTGCTGTAAATATCATTAGGAGACAGATTAGGCAGTGTTACAAAACTTCAGTAAAACACAGGGATAATGAAAAAAACATTGTTCAAGTTCAGTGAAATAAATTGTCAAACACATGATGTGCAGAGTGTCACAGGGTCCAGGGTGGTGGCAGAAGGCTTGTAATGTCTCATGCAGAGACAAAGGCCATATTGGATTCTTCTGTCACAGGCACACTTGAAACAGATTAACTGCTACTCCAACGCTATAAAATATTTTGTGTTAGTCACATAAAAACTGCACTTCACTTCCTTCAGGAGGGTACAGAGTCCTTACCTGTAGTTTGGTAATTTTATTCAAGTTACAGGACCAATGTGTTCACCCTGACTTGCTACAGGACATAATTCTGATGCAGATTACAATAGTGATTAGAGTCTCTGATGGGAACCTCTAAAATCTCGACCCTTGTGATCAAGCTCCCTAGCATCCTGTTTGGTTTGTGTAATATAACTACTAAGCTGCTTGAAAAAAAACAGAACAAAAATGCCTCTTTGGGTGAACTGTTAGGAGAAAATGTAACCTAAGTGTTAAAGGCTGCAATCATTCACAGGTGGAATTGTTTGGGAAAGTGGCATTTTAACAGGGGAATTTACATACAGCCAAAAAGAAGCCACCACAAAACAATTTGGGTGGGAGAAGGGAAGTTCTTAGCAAAGCAGTAAAATAGCTGTGTCTGTTTGTAGTTATTGGGCTGTTATGTTTTTTGCTTGGTAGGTCAACACAGTGTTGTCTTATTAATTTGTATCAGGGCCTATCACGCAAAGACTGTTTTCTTCACAGACGGTTTCGATCAGAGCAGTCAAACCAGCAAAATAGGATATCCTGGTCAGAATTATTTTCTCAACCCCATTTTGAACTGTTGCTTTTTCAATCAGTCTTGGCAGATTTCATTATAAGGTGTTTTTTATTGTTTGCACATTTCACATGACATAACAGTTTTTACATAAGAAAATATGTCTTCAATCACAGTGAAAACCAGGATACAAAATACTCCTAGTTGAAAAAATAACCTTAATCAAGTTACACATCATAAGACTAAAAGAGCTGCTATACTACCACTGCTATAGTCTTTTCCTATTGTATTTCTTGTAATGATATTCTATACTAGCTACAATATCCATTCCTGACTTCTCAGAAACTGAACTGCATGAAAAGCTGACTTTTCACTTCCCTGGTCAAACCAGATGAAGTAATTCAAAGTCAGTCTAAAGGAGCTCAAAATAGAAAATAAGTTTTCATCTCCTTAAAGTAAACTGAGAAAGAAAGAAAGAAAGAGAAGAACTTCTATTCTGTGTTTTTACCTTTAAAATTTAATGAACGTCTTTCAAAGTATCCCCATAAAGATATTTCATTTGAAGTTTGAAATGAAACATTTTGCTTTTACAGAAAAAGAATAAAAAAGTAAGTAACTTTCAACCAAAATGTGGCATAAATTCTCAAGTACTTTTGACTGAAACTACATCTGTAGTTTTCAGTCAAGAAATATCCATCAATTTTTTTCCCCAGGTCCTTCTTTCAATTTTATGTGCTTTTTCTCTGGCTATTCCAGGCAGACTTTTCTCATCTCAGCAGCCATTAATAGAGATGAATCTTCCCTAGATTTCAGCATTTTATGTAACTAATTTTTTAGAATTAGTAAAAATCATTCCTGCAAAAAGAATTTCATTTCTTTCAACTAAATAATGATTATTACTTAACGATTAATGTCATTAACAACCAGCTTTTAAATCTTTAAGAAGGCAAATCTGTGTATGTCTACTCCAGCCTGAAAAAGAAATGGTAGCACCAAGATTGTTGGACATCAACAAATATGT
The DNA here is from genome assembly GCF_037042795.1 of Molothrus aeneus. Taxonomy (NCBI): domain Eukaryota; kingdom Metazoa; phylum Chordata; class Aves; order Passeriformes; family Icteridae; genus Molothrus; species Molothrus aeneus. Next base: position 40,891,063 of record NC_089680.1, read on the forward strand.
TTTCTAATTCTGTTATATGTTATTTTCAGTTGTTAACTAAGTAACTCAGTATTGAATCCTAAAGTCTTAGAAGGACAAAATGATGAGATATGTTTTGACCTTGCTTGTGACTTTGCATCTCATAAAATTCCACCTTGATGTAGTTCTGTTTCATATCATAACATATGTATTTTCTACTGTAGAAACATATAGTAGAAACATACTGAGAACAAGTCACTGAATGAGTGAATTATTCTTTGTATCTAGGGATCACGGAACATATCGCCTGCATTACATTTATTTTTAATGGAAGAAATTATGCTTTCTGAATATAAGGGCAGGGGCGGGTCCACAATTTTCTCTTAAATACACGGATTTTAACTTTAGGCACTGAAGCTCACAATGTATTCCTATACAGAAGCAGTCCTGTATTGTACTCCAGGCCACACATGCTGTAGGCATCATTCCTTGATGGCTGATGAAGGACATGGGATGACAGCTATACTGTCAATACAGGTAACAAGCTATTTAAGAAATTCCAGATCTGTTTGATTATCTTGTAGTTCATGCCAACAGGCAGTCAAAAGGCACTAGCATGACTGAAACAGAGGCTGTGTTGCATCATCTTAGCTTTTAGCTACTGTGGTTACGTTTAATGATGTTGCCTTGGCTGCTACTGTTGAGCTGTTCTCAGTTTAATACAAGTAGATACTCCTTCTGCTGCATGTTTTCTTTGCTGAGCTATAGGCTGGATCCTGCTGTTCTCTAAATCTTGAGGTTTCTTCTCACTTCTTACTGCAAAGCTTTTCATTTGGAGTTTCTGGTATTTAACCTCACATAAATGCATCAGTTCATTAATGGTGGATTAACTTGAATATATGTCTAATAAGGGATAGATCATATTTAGCCATTTCAAAGGTACATACAGGAGTTAAACATTTCTTACATTTCTTTTTTTTTTATTGTTTTTTTATTGAGGGAACGAGCACACTCTAGCTCCTGGCTTCTCTAAAATCAAAGTTCTACTATAACCAACCATTCTTCTATAACCTATTTAGCACAAAACTTCCTGAATATCTAGCTCTCTAAACTGGAGTTTTCATACAAATTTAAGATTTCACAGTTTTTGAATGCTCTTCAGTGAGGCTGCCAAATACTCAATGTCTACATCACGGTGAAGCACAGAACCAAGAGACAGTTTGAAACAGACATGTCTAAGACCTGAGTTACAAGGTGTAACTCACTGGTTACTAACTCAGACCGTTTTCCTTTGTATGGACTTTAAGAGCACAAGGATGGCCAGATCAGAGGTAATCACAGAGAAATGCTTTTCAAAAGCAGAACTTTCTGACAGAGTGACAGTCACTCAATTTCATAGTTTCCCCATTTACTAGATATTTTCGCAATTTAGTAGCTGATTTCATGTTAGAAACTTATACCTTATAAAATAGAATGCATCTGTGCTTCATTAGAATGTAAATTTTGGGGAGGGCTAAGAGGACGAGAAAAAATCTGGTGTTTCGCCAAACTTCTCTGGATTTTCCCAATGGGACAAGCAAATGCAGAAGGCAAAAGACAGAAATGAAAGATCAACAAAGAATACCTCAAAGAAGAACAAATGGAAAAAATGAAGTGTGAGATCTGACACAAGTGCTGGGTGAATTTCCAGCTAGCCCTTTCCCAGACTGCACTGAGATCGGCCACCCTGACCTGTATCACTTCAGGTGGCGGTAGAGCAGGGCTGCTCAATGCCACAGCAACGAGGCTGCTCTCCACAGCACTGACTGTATCCACGCCTAGGATCGGGGTAAACAACAGGGAAGGACCTTTCATATGGCTTCCCAAGGAAGCTTATTGCCAAAAAGCATCAGGAATGAAAAAGGATTGAACACAGCCTTACATCAACTTATATATGGGGAGGGTGCAAGGGGAGGACACAATCCTTAATCAATTGCAAGGAACCTCAGGAGAAGTGCAAGGCTGGGAATACAATGTCGAGACCAATAGGGAGTAACAGGGGAGGAGAACAGTTTGAGCAACCAATGGGAATTCAAAGGATACATAAATGACAGAGAAGGTGCTGGAAACAATGGCAGGTTTATCCCGATTGACAGGAGAGGAGGGCAGGGTTACAGTGATGGACATGGAAAGAATTGGAACAGAAGGCAGTTCTTTGGGAAGATTGACAGGGGAGGTGGGAGCATGGAACTCAGGGACAAGCCATCTGCATAGGGGCAACAGAAAAAATCATTACAAACCTGTTAAAAAAAACACGCCACCACAGAGATCTACTACAGAACACCACTACAGTTCAGCATTACTCATAAATGTTTGCTTTAGAAAACATATGCTTGTTTCATTTAAAGAATGGAAACTTCTACTAAATGTATGAGTGAGGTTTGAAAACACACACAAACACACGCACAAAAGAATAAAGACAAAATAAAATAATTAAGACAAAATAAGGACAAAAAATGAGGACCAGTGATCAATAACACTACAGCTCCTTTTACATCAGGGCTATACTACCATAAGCACACCTTTTTTTTCCTATCACTGTCCTGCACAACAGCTTTTTCTCCAAACTGGAGAGACATGGATTGATGGATCACCCTTGGTGGACAAAGAGCTGGCTGGATGGCCACACTCAGAGCTGTGGTCGATAGCTCCCTGTCCACGTGGAGACCAGTGAGGAGTGGTGTCCCTCAGGGGTGGGTCCTGGGGCTGGTACTGTCCCACACCTTTGTCAGGGACGTGGACAGTGGGATCGAGGGCAGTCTCAGCAAGTTTGCTGCTGACACTGAGCTGGGTGGGGCTGTCCACACAGGGGAGGGAAGGGATGGCATCCACAGGGACCTGGACAGGCTTGAGAGGTGGGACCATGCAAACCTCAGGGAGCTCAGCAAGGCCAAGGGCAAGGTCCTGCACCTGCGTTGGGGCAATCCCAGACACACCCACAGGCTGGGCAGAGAAGTGATTGAGAGCAGCCCTGAGGGGAGGGACTTGGGGATGGTGGCTGATGAAAAACTCACCATGAGCCAGCAGTGAGTGCTCCCAGCCCAGAAAGCCACAGGAATCCTGGGCTGCATCCAAAGGAGCGTGGCCAGCAGGTCAAGGGAGGGGCTTCTGCCTCTCTATTTTCCTCCTATGAAACCCCACCTGGAGCAGTGTCCAGTCCTGGTGTCCCCAGTTTAAGAGGGACATGGAACTGCTGGAATAAGTCCAGAGGAAGCCACAAAGCTGATAAGAGGGCTGGAGCTCCTCCCCTAAAAACACAGGCTGAGAAAGTTGGGGCTGTTCAGCCTGGAGAAGAGAAGGTTGTGTGGAGACCCCCATGGCAACCTGCCAGTATCTGAAGGAGCCTACAGAGACTCTTCATCAGGAACTTTAGTGACAGGACAGGCAATAATGGCCACAAATTCAAAGAGGGGAAATTTAGTTTAGATATCAGAAAGAAATTTTTTATCTTGAGATTGTTAGGCACCAGAACAAGTTGCTCAGGGATGCCACAGTACTGGAAGTGTTCAGTGCCAGGCTGGATAAAGTCTTGATCAACCTGGTCTGAGGAGAGGTGTCCCTGCTCCCGGCAAGGAGGGCTGGGACTAGATTATCTTTAAGGTCCATTTCAACCCATTGATATTCTATGTTTCTATGATTGTTAATATTTTATGTTTCTTTGATTCTAAGTATTTATTCTCTTCTTCCTAGTTCAATCCTCCATCATAAGATTTCTTTTCAGTGATGCACCATTTTCCCCTTCAATTTCTTTCTTTCTGTTCTGTCACATACCTTTCTACTCATTTGACCAGATTCTGACAACTGCTTCATGACCCAAGACCTTACTTGCCTTCCACCAGGATTCATATTTGGTAGCTGTCCCATTTTTTTTTCTCCCTGTAACTTCTTGGCATACTTTTCTCAGTGGTTACAGTGGCAGCTAACACTGTGTCCTCTTCCTTACTATGCACTTTCTTTTTCACCCTGATGCTTCTCAGTTTTTAAACTCAATATGGGGTTTACAAAACCACCAACACCACATGTCTTAGCACTTTCTTAGTGTTTTCTGCTGAGAACTAGAGTCATAGTTTGTTTTTACAAAATGTAACAATGATTAGTATACTTAAAATTGACCAATTGCCTTCTTTTAACAATTGTTTCTAAATGCCTGTGTCACTTACTCTCCAACTGCAAAAGAAGAGAAAAGGACATCAGCTCTAGCATACATGTCAACCTTCATCTACAATTTTAGATAAATTCGCAAGTTTATTTGTAACTTCTAGTTATTTGAGAAATTTACTGCAATAAGCAAGGACTGTCTGTCCTCTGCAACTGTTAGCATAAATGCTTGTTACAAAGCTTTTACTCTTTACTCTTTTGGAACAGCAGGCAAAAAGCAGTGCATTCTGACTGCTATCAGCAGTGTCTCTGCCCCATAAATTTGCTGTTCATTTGCCTCTTAAAGAAAGAATAGATCTTATTTTTTGTATAATTATCCTAGTTTGTCAAGTGCCTAGTTTTATTCAACATGCAGAAGAAGGATTCCCAATGTTCATGATCCAGCACAGAACTGTTTGACAACTCACTGGAATGAAATCCCTTCTTGTGCCGATAAGATTAGAAGATCAGAATAAAGTATGCAGAAGTCAATCTGATTACAATGTACAAATGAAAATTAATCCGAACAGAAAACAGGAGTGGAAGATACAGTCAGATTATAGTATAAGAACATGGCTTTTCCAGTTCAGCCATGAAACCCAGCAGGCAACTCTTCCATTAAAGGGCCTAAACTCTCCCCATGAATTAATGGCCTTCTCCAGTCAAAGATCATAATTCAGTCAGGGATTTATCATCCATCTTGAATATTTGCTCATACAGATGAGCAAATATACCCTGTAAATAGTGGCCCCAGAGAAAGAGTATAATTCAAAAGGTGCTCACCAGCTGCAGTCTTCAAGGTGCATTCTGTTACCCTCTGTAACTTTAGCTCTAGTAAGGCAAAATTATGAGGCTGATTTTTCCTACCCAACCCACAAATGAAACGAAGCAGGAAAAAAAGAGGTACAAACACCCAAAACTGGAGTAATGTTAACACACTGCTGCCAGAGTTTCTTAGATTATCAAAAAAAACAGATCTCAGTCATAGAATCAAAGAATCACCTACATTGAAAAAGACCCTTAACATTTTTCAGTATACCTAACACTTCCCTCGTCCCTAAATGACACATTTTGGAGGTATGCCAATACTTTCAGGGTTGATGATTCAACCACATCCTTGTACAGGCTGTTTCAATGCTTGACAAACCTTTCCATTAAGAAATTGTTTCTCACATGCAAACTAAACATCTCTGGATGCAACTTGCCCAGTGATATTGCCTAAAATTAATGAGCAAGTACTTAAAACCAAAGATAGTCATCTGTGCCAAAGTCCTCCCTTAAAACTCTGGTTTGACTCTTTAACCGCTCAACAGTCCTCTGACCATGTGCTCCTGCACACAAGTAATGGCAAAGGCCTCTCCGAGCATCAGTCAGGGAAATGGCTGGTTCAGCAATCTCAACAGTAAACTGAGTAAAGAGAAAAGCCACATGCAGCCAAGGTAACTCCATCCAGAAGCAGGAGAAAACCCACCAGAGTCCATGGGGTTACTGAGGTGCTAAAGGCAGCTCTGCAGATGGCTCTTAAACTCTGCTGCCCTATGAAGCTCTCACAAAGCGTAAACTTGAGTCCAAGCTTCACTTAAGAGCTTCATAGGAGTTTAGCTCTGATCCACTGCACCAATTCTGGTGTTGAAGCACAAGCAAGAAGAAAAATCTCGTTCAATGAGGCCACAGCTTTTGGCCTTCTGACTTTAAACAGGAGTACAGAGCAAAAATATTGTTTTCATTAACTCCAGCAATAAGCTGGCCTTCTGGGTCCAATCTAAAGCTGCTATGAAAAGAATTAATTACTTTACCGAGCTCTCAGTTTTGAGGAATGAAGATTACATAATTCCAGCCTGGCCCCCTTAATTAATTTAATACGGGAATGTTACTTGCCCACAGTCTGTCTTCCATTGTCCAGTAATGTTACACAAACTAAAAAATAATCATAAAAAATAAAAGCTTATGTTTATTATTTAATTACCAAGAAAAACAGTGAAGTTTGGACTTTTCCTATGTTAAGCTATATTTGCCCTCAAAAGTAAATCTAGATATTTATTTAGTCTAGTGAATTTGGTACTTCCCTTTGCTGGTGCCAGAAGACAGGAGGGCACTGTTCTCCCCTTGTGCAGAACCTGCCAGCTGCTGTCCTCCAGGCTGGCAGAGGGACTCACAGGAAGCTCACAGGGAAGCCTCCTGCTGGTGTGACACGAGGACACTGGCGTGGCTTGGTGGGCAGGACAGCCACTGTGCCAAGCTGAACAGCAGACAAATGGGCAGGCACACCCAGCCACCAGGCTGCTTGAATGGACACTGGCCTCCCCAGCTGCCCCAAGACATCCGTGTAATGCCTGCTGAGGTAGGATCCTTTCCACAGCAGGATTGAGACCAGGCCCCTCCGTCCAGCAGCAGCCCCGGAGACTTGAGACATGGCCTTTTGCAAACAGGAGGCTCCTTTTGCAATCCTTTAGCAGGATTGAATTTAGGCATTGAGCTAAGCAAACACTGTGGTGTGGGTCTGATCCTGCACCTAGGAGACACCTCTTTCCTTCTGCCTGTGTGTTTGTCTCTGTCACAATCTGCTCAAGAGCTGCTTGAAGGAATGTTCCAGCACCACCAACCCACCCGCCAGGCAGAAACAACACTGCAGCCTCAAGCAAACATTCTTTCCTCCAAACAAGGTTATCATGAAAATACAGACATTTCTGAGAAGCTTATTTTCTTGATTTGCAGATTTTTCAATAAGAAAACATTTCTGATCCTACACAATACACATTCCAAAATATTTGAGGAAGGGAAAAGAAGTATGGAAATAATGGCATAAAAACTTTTATGTTACTAAGCCTCCAAGCAAATTTAAAACACATGTATTTTTTTCAAGTATTTTTTTCCTACAAATTGGACCATATTCAAGTCATTGCTTAATTTTTGCCAAACCAGCCAAATACAGGCTTTGATGAATGTGCAGGTGATGTCATTTCAAAAAGTCCAGGGACATTTAAAGGGGGAAAACAGTTTATGATTTCACCTCTGAATAAGAACAGTCTGCTGTTTACTCAGACTCAGTGCTTGAAAACAATACTACTCTGGCCTACAGAAAATGAGATAATTTTATTTATTTCAACAAAAGAACTGTTTATACCTAAACAAAGCTGTAACTGTTCTTCCTTTCCTATTGAATATAAAATATGAAAATATCCTTGTGGTAACACCCCAAAATAAACCTTCTTGAGCCATTGCAAGATTGAGCTCTCTGCTGGCTTTTCAGATCACTCTTCTGTACAGGACCTCCATATCTACAGGGATGTTCCCATCCACATACAGAGAGCAGAATCTCAAAATGGAAATAGGATCAGCAGATCAAAGAGCAGAGTTGCGTCCTCAGGAAAATGAGAAAGATATGAGCAAGACAAGAACTTGCCTTTTTTTCTGTTGCCTAAGTGATCATCCAATCCAACTTTCCTCCTTTTAGTCAATATAAGGAAGAGCATGTGAAAAATAAGCTAAGTCTTCTCTGTGTTCCTAAAAGCCCATTACTTTTATGAGCAGTGACATGACTCTGCCACTATTTTCTGCACAGAGTAGGCAGAACCTGCTGTGGCTATGAGGAAGGATCCATGCTTAGCCACCAGGCATGACATCTTCCAGGTGAGCAGTACGAGGGTAGTTTGCTCTGCCACGTCCTTCTGAAGTGTTATCTTCATCAACCACCATCTATTTTTTGAAGGAGAAGTCTAATGCTATGAGGTAGTTGGTATCATTTCACAAAAACAGTGTAGCCAGAAATTGACTGCTGATCATTTCTCCAAAACTGAGCAATGTTACCTGCCCACATGTACAAGCACAATGTATTTCCTCTCACTGAACTCATAGAACTCTAGATTTAATGATCTCTATATTTTCATATTTAATATTGAAACAGACTCCTTCTGTTTCACCACAAGGTGTTGAAACTTGTCCTTTTTCCATCATTTAATGTGCCTCCACTCTTGTCCCCACAGAAGTTCCACCTTTGTGGATGATCTGCCAGGCTCCCCTCAGGCAAGGCAATGGTAAATGCAACCTGTCCGCTGCTCCCAAGATTATTCTAGAAAGTGCATGATACCCTGGGGAGCATGCACTACTCTTTGCACATTTTTTATATTCTTAACTACTTCTGTTTATACAAAACTAAGTTCAGATATATCCCCCCACAGGTTTCTCTGTACAAGGAATGTATACGTTTACTTCTTTCTGCCTATAACATCACATTTGGCTCTTTGCCACTTATCTGAGAATAACGCCACAAAGACATCCTAGGTCATCAGATCTTGGTCTGTGAGATTACTTTCAACATATTTATATCTTTATGTTTCTGAATTTAATTGTCTAAGAGGGTAAGGAAAAAAACTTAATACCTTACTCCAGCCTGAGCTGAGAAAATATTGTAATCTCAGAGAAGGGCAATTTAAGTTTTCAGTGTACTCAAGAACATACCAGATACCTGAGAAAACAGACACCAAGAGAGTACTTTAAGAATATTCTCCTGCCAGCTTTTCACAGATAATTTCTTTGAACAGCAAACCGTAATCCCAGATGGCATGACTGAAAAAGAGGTCGTTCAGTCTATTGCTATAGGAGCTTCAGCTATACCTAAGTTGTACTTAAACCAAGAAGGATGTGGAGGATTCTGCAAGCTTATAGAAAACTTAAGATCTGATATATTTCTGTCTGAGGCTTCCACCCAAGATCTCAACAGCTGATGAGCCCAAAGTGTGTGTATCTGTGCTTTAGGAGCCCAGAGCTGGCTTGGTCTAACACTGTTTGACTACACTGATCTCCTGTATCTGTAGTCTGCATATCAATTCACCCAGGCATTCCCTGACAAAAGGTCTAAAGAGTGTAAGTATTTCATCTTCATTTTGAGTGGAAGGAGGAGGCTGAGGAAGCTGGTGTTGAGGAGACAGAAGGAGATTTGGTTTTGTACTGCAGGGAGCTAACACCTGCATAGCTCTGTGTTTGCAATTATGCATCTAGCTGTTTAGAAGAAATTTAATTTTTATAGCACCCAGCCCCAGAGCAGCTGGGATCTTGTTTAGAAAATAAACCACCCTAAAAGATGACATCAGGCAGCTGTTCTTGCCTCAAGAAACACTTGCTACCATCTTGTCATTTTGTCAGACAAAATGACTAAGTAAAACAAATAAAGAAAATAACCAACCTTGAACTAAACAAACAGTCTAGCATTGCACCCCAGCAGACTGTCAAGAATAAAAACATATACAAGCAGAGCCACTCGGCTAAGAAAGTGGTGTAGACAGATTTGAAGCTTTGGTCTCAAAAAACTTACACTGTCCATTTGGTGGGGTGAGGTAGCAAAGGGAAACTTCAGAAAACGAGGCTGAAGAGACTGGGTAACAGTATAAATATTGATTAAGTGCTACTGTAAGTTTTAACTAAAATTTAAGACTGGTGTTACAGCAACTCACCTCACATTTAAGCAAAAAAGTCTTTGCCTCATGCATGAGAAACAGGAGCTGGTAACAACACAGATCATAGCAAATAAAAGGCTGAGATATCTGCAGTGAAATTGAAATTAAAAACCCCATAATTTAGCACATAGTGGCACTGAAAATAAGTGGATGCAGTGCAGTCTGAGTCTTGAAGTTACACTGTCTAGAATTCAGTGGGCTTGATTGTGTAATTTATATAATTTTACCATTATCATTCATTTCATTGCATGATGTTTAAACAAATAAAGTTTTCGAAATGGGTTTTCATGTACTTCCTATGTGTGGGTAAATCCATCACACATTGGTCAATTTCTTTTCCAAGGATGTTTCTGCAAAAAAAAATTTTACTTATAAAATTCTTAAAATAAAGAGAAAAAAGGGAACAAGTCAGATAAATATTTATACACAATGTTCACCCAGCTCTGTCCAGTCACATCCCCATTTCAGCAAAAGGCTTCCATGCTCTCCCAGTGCCAACAAGTCCTCTTTACAGTTTTCAGAGTGCTTTTCCTGTTTATTTCACACACAGCTTCTGTCTCAGACCAAATATAGTGTTCTATGTTTCATTCTCTTGGACAGTCGCACTCTCTAGATCTTGTTTACATCCTAGATGCCGCGTGACTTTGATGGAGCATTCCACTGCTCTCCTTCACAAGAATCTCTGCAGACATTTGACTTTTCGTACTAAATTTTCAAAGAACCACAGGACCATTTAGGTTGGGAAACCTTCGGGTTGGAACCTTTAAGATTAGTCCTGTGCCCTTCAAAATTTGCTGGAATCAAAGGGCCATGAACTTCAAGACAGGTTCTGTAACTCTGGAGACTGGGCAAATAGCTCAGGTGAAGCCATCTTGCCCTGTGTCCAAGGCTTGAGAAACATCTCTGGAGACATCCCCACCCTCTCTGCTCTGCCAGAGAGAGCCAAAGGAATGAGTCGGACACAGAAAGTCTGTTCCCCCAGCTTCTGCTCTTTGGGGTAAACAGATAACCCCAGCCCTTGTTTTAATCTTTCCATGGCTCAGCTGCTTGTTGTACCATCCTCCTTGGGGCTGGGCTGTCATCCAGAGCTGGTGCACTCCTTCCCCCTGTAATAAGTAACCCCTGCTGGAAAACCAGTCTTGATAAAAGGTAGCAATGCAATTGTAATGAAAATAGGTAGAATTCACGCGTAAACATAGGAATAAATTACACTTTTCCAGATCATTTGATTGTCAAAATTTACTATTTAAATCATCTCTCAAAACAGGAGATAAACTGTCCTTTAAAAGGTATTTTAAAGTAAATGATGGAGAAGTTTAGGGTAACATCTGATCTCTGTTTTGCTAGTGTGGCTACAAAGTGTTGCTGTAGAACATGCTTAAATGTAAAGTCTTGACAAAGACAGAAAAGAGGGGTACATACAGTGGTAGTTGTTCTGGGGCAATGATAAAAGAAATCCCTACTCTGTACAACTGCTATGTTGCAACATTCTTCAGTCTGAACCTAATCAGCCTGTAGCCAAGAAAAAATGCTTTCCTGATTTGTTACTTTTGTTGTATTTATCCTCTGTACTTCATTTAAAATTCTTGTTTTTAGAAACAAACTTGTAAATATTTACAAAATTAATCATACTAAACAGCAAAGGAGATTAGAGAAATGCTTCAGTACTAAAACAATTCATTTCACACAGCCTTGAATTGTATAATTCAATTTTATATTAGAGGGGACATATGCAAATACAAATGGTGAAATGTACCCAGTTTTATGAGGTCATATGTCAAATATATAGTTAAATTCCAAATTGAGTTCTGGTTCCTATATTTACTGTGGGAAAACTAAATTTCATAAATATATCAGCACCTGGAGATATTTGGTGATTTCTTAATAACCATGTTAAAACATTCATAAATCAAAATGTTTGTGTGAACAAAAAGCATACATTTGGCTTTTGTGTGGTTTTGCTACAGAGATTTATTTTGTTTGATCATTCACAACACCTGCTTCTTTTCACATAAACACATGTAAAACTCGTGTTAACTACTAAAAAAACCAGTATTCCTTTTTGTTTCTTGATGGTTTATCAATACTGCACTAATAACGAAAAACATAAGAAATAAGGCCGCACCGCATTTGTAGGTAATTAGTGTGTGGTTTATTTCTGTGTAAACTGCATTTCCAATTTATTGAAAAGCAATGTGGTTTATAAACAAAAATTACTCACATTGTATTCCATCGTAAAAATACTATCGTAGCACTAGCACAAAGGCATGCACACAAATTTTCTCATAACAACACACAGATATTGAACATACACAATTTCCAGAGAGAATTGAAAGATAAGGGGAAAACACAAAAAGTTTCTTGTATGAAAAGCTTCTTCTTTTTCTTCCTTAGTACAGCTAAAGAGATTAAATATTTTACATTGAATAAATGCAATATTCCCTGTGCTGAGTCACATCAGATGTTATCACAGATCAATCAGAAGGACAATAAAAGTACAGAGAAGTACAATAAAATTGTACTTCTTAGAACATCTAGCTCAGTGTAACAGGAATGGTAAACAGTTCCCCACCCATGGAAAAAGCAAAAACAGGGGGATGGGCACAGAACACCTGCCTGCAGAGAAGAACCAACAGCTGCTGAACAAAGAACAAAACACAAGCTGTACAGAAAAATTGAGATGGAACCTCTCAAGTCTGGTACAACAACCAGTCTGGATGGTAGGTCCTAACCATTCCCATAAATCCAGTCTACCTATTTAGTTCGTACTTCTTGGAGAAAAATGATTCCTGACTCACTTTATTCATCCTAAAAGTTATCCTAGAGTTATGGGTAAACTATAAAAAAGTATCCTACAGATAGGAAGCTGTCTTGGTTGACTAATTTCAAATCAAGAAAACTGTGAGGATAAATACAGTATATTCAGATTGACCTGAAAGCTTCCGAGCCTGTGCTACAAGCTGAGGTACAATACTACCCTGGCACTGTTGTTGTTGCTCTTGCTGTTGTTTTTATTGTTATAGACCCAAAAGAAATTATATTTCTTTGCCATTCACAAGCCTGTATTCTGATCCAATGACATTAGCAGCTATAGTGCTCCTGTAAGCAAAGCTAAAAATGAAATAAAAAATTAAATTGCAAGTAAATGTTAATTCCAAGGAAGGGAGAGACAGAAAATGTTTTTGAACTGGACATTAGAGAAGTAGTGTCAACTTAAGGACAGACTCAAATTTTTTTCTTGCCTTCAGGCCTTCTTGGCAGAATGGAAACGCTACATTTGAGTCATGCCAGTAACTTCCGACAGGTTTTTACTAAATTTACTTCCTTGACTGAAACTGAACTCAAAGCACAAGTCTAGGCACCTGAACAAATTGCTGAAATCCCACCTCTCTGTGGATGTTTTTAACACAAATCCAGGTTCAGACCAAACTTGGTTCAGACCACAATTTTCTCAAAAGTCAGGGAGAGTGAAGAGTGCTATTCTTTGGAGAAGTGTGTGGTTCAGCCCCTAAAGAAGTGACAAACTTTCTGGAAGAATCTAGCTGTCCATGCAGACTGAGAGGGAAGTTGTGGTAACAAGGCTCCAGGCTTAGTCATGTCCCCATGTTATGAAAGTCTACATCTTTGTCCTCAGCTGCAACATGGGAGTAGTCACATATTTATTGTATTTCACTGGATTTTTGTGAGGGAATTAGTTTAGGTCACTTTTCAGAACAGACAGTATTTATTAAGTCTGCTCCCACCAGCAGGTATTAATTACTATTTTATTTTGTAAATAATTTGTAGAGCTCTCTTTCAGCTGCAGTTAAGGTTTTCCAAAGAAAGGAGCCTGTTAGTAGCTTCAGAAATGTCTCACTAAGCCTCCAGTTATTTGTGTCTGTCAAGTTCTCCAAGTTGGAAATAGAAGAGTTGCGTTAAATATCCCTATTAACTTTCCAGCATGTGACTCAAAGCAATTCCTCTGTCTTTGATTAGCTAGAAGTACATCTGCAAAGTTGAGTTTACAATACACCACATAATCTCAAATGCAGATCTTCTTCTGCCATCTGGACCATACGTGTTAGTGTCAACAACAGCAATAAACAATGCAAGACACAGCTCACATAAACATTTCAGAAATCATAAGCTTAATCATTGTTCAGAAGTTGGACCAAGCTATGACTAACCTCTTCAGCAGTATAAGCCCTCGGCTTACTGACTTTGAAATATAGCCAGAAGAAAGCATATCCAAAACCTGAACCTAGAGATAAAAGGGAATTCATGTGGCATAACAATGTGAACAACTATAAACAGCTTTTAAAGTTGGTCAGCTATGAAACTGAAGTTGTGTTGAATTGCAAGCCTTGCTGAGTGGCAGTCCCTGCTAGCACTGTGAACGCTGTTTCTCTTGCAGGAAAAGAATATTTTTAAATTCATTTCATTATCTACTTCTTCTCCAGACCATTGATGTCTGCTGGACTGTCTGCGCTGCCGCCCCTCTAACCTCTGGCTTTCCAAAAGGATTCTGGCAACAGCACCTGTGGGTAAAACTGATTAAAAAGTTGAACTTGGGGGGAAAATATCTGAAGCAATAATCAGTGGAAAACATTTCAGAAAGCAGAGCCTAGAAAATGTCTGTAAACCTGGTCTGTACAAACAAATGTGAGGTGTTCACACACAAGCTCCCCTGTGACTGATGACACATGGGTCAGAGCCAGAGTACTAACTGCTCCTGAGGCCAGGGACATTCTCAACACCTCTCTTCTTTGCCACCTCCTTCCATTCTATGATTTCCAATCATGAAAACTTGACTGCATTTGAAAGGGAAGAACCACAGCATATTCTCCAGTCTGACAGCAGTCTAGACATGTCCTTCAGCTATATTTAGGTTTTTGGTCAAAGACAGACAGAGAGAGGGTTGTTCCAGCATTTCAGATAATAAACTGAACTAACAAAATTTTTCTCTTTATTTCCCTACATAGACATTAGGTGAGAGATAGATAAATTCTAGTCTTTCAGGTCCAGTCTATAAGAGATTGAAACGTTTCTTATATAATATTTTGGCAAAGCCCATGCCAAGCAGGAATTTCTTTAGCCTCATTCCTCAGTCAGAAGTGTGACAGAAAAGATCTGCACCCCATTAGCACCATACATGTATTTGAAAAAATCGTTTACCAGAAATAGTTGTTAGTATTCAGAAAAAAAAAGGGATAAAGCAACTCATACTAAAGACAGAAAGAAAAAACATCTTTTTAGACTACTGAATATTAGCAAACTTTCCCTTTTCCTCCTTTGGGAGTTACATAAAGGTCATTGACTCAAACAAGCTAGGAATTATTGCTAGTGAAGAAAATTCTGCCTGGTTTTCCTTAAGAAAGTAGCAAGTATGAATTATATAACTCCCAGAAGAATATCTGCAATCCATGGACTAAGTCCTATACAGCCTTGTTAGTATAAACAAGGAGAGATAGCCATCTATTATTTTTTTAATCTGGTTTTATCCAAACCAGTGAAGGTCAAACTGCCCTCCAAAGTCTTTTAGATAGCCTGCTATTTTGCATCACCATCCAGATATTGGTACATAAACACAGTTTCCACAGGTATTTTGTTAATGCACTGTTTTGAGACACACTAAATAGAAAAGCCAAAAAAACAAGAGCTAAATTAGATGTCATATGTCAATGTAGACAGCTAGCAGAAAGCTGCTGTGCATGGGTATTATATTTAAGACATTCCCTCTACAACCTGTTCTGCCCAATACTCTTGTCATGCCTCTGTCTAAACCTCCAGGCAGACTCAGGGTTAACAAATATTTATTAGCATAAGGAGCTAGTTATTAATCTAAATAAACTGGCAGAAGTACTAAGTGCTTTTAGGGGCTGAAGTCAGAAAAGAACATTGTAGGGCTTCATCCAGCCCAAGTGATACAGCATAACTGCAGCTGAACTCCTAGGTAGTTCTAGTTTTACAGCTAAAGCTTAAAACAGGGTAGATATTGAGAATACTCTAAGTTTGTTAAATTAAATGGTACTGCATAAGCGTGCTTGCTGAAAAGGAGTGACTGCTGCCCATTCTGTCACCTCCTCATGCACAGTCCAGAGAAGCTCCTGTTTTATGGATTTCTGAAACATCCACCACTTACTATTGCTAATACAGAAGTTTCCAAAAAGAAGAATTCTTGAGATATTTTAATACCTTCTCAGAAAAAGAAGACCAAGGAAGATAGAATGCTCAAATGCAGTCGAATGCCTTAGACCACATCTGCTGCAAAGCACAGACATGACAGTGAAAGAACCAAGAAAAAACCCAACCATTGCATTCAACGTTTTTGACTGCCTTACCTATGTGCTTCATTAAAAATTCACATATCACTTTTTTTAATTCCTGATTAAAAAAAACAGATGTTTCAATTGATCTTGAAACAGTTGCATTAATTTAATTCAACAGAGACATTTTCTTTGGTATGTATGTCTAGGATTAAGTGTCCTTTTCTTTCTTCACCAAAAATCACAAGCCTCCAGAATCTGGATGTCTGAAAGAGTCAGATGGTTATGATAAAGGTAAAAAATTAAAATAATTTCTCCGAAACTGCTGTCTATTTTGAGATTAAAGCCAAGAATCAATAACCTGTGAAGTCAACCATAAAAAACAATCATCACTAATCAACACAAAATCATTTGTCCACATGTTTTGTGGAGTAAGATGGCTCATCACAACTATTTTATCATGCGACTGTAATCCAAACCAATAGCTGGCACGTTTCTAGGACAGGCAATGGAGATTACAGAGACTGATTGCTCTAAACAATAGATGCTAGTGGAACAGTTTGCTAATTTTTCCAAAGTAGGCTGATTTACAGCAGCTGATCCAATTTACAATTTTGGGGATTTTTTCCTGATTTTTTTTTTATAGAAAAGATGTTGCAGAATATGCTCAGCATTTTAGGTGTACACCAAAGAAGGAATATGTCAATAAAATAATTTAGACTGGTGTAAATTAATGCATTTGAATGGAATGACTCTACATATACACTAGACTTAAGTGGAATTAATATTTATTTACATGTACCACTTGTTTGGAACAAAGATACAAACTCCTGCACGTGATCCAAATGTATTTGTCTCCAAAGCACCATGCAGTTTCTCTAATTACAAACATCTATTTTAATTTCTACTGCCATAACACTTAGGAGCTCCAGTCGTGGTTCAAAACCCTGTTTTGTCGGGAAGAGTATTGTCCTCTAACAAGAAAATAATCCCTGTACCTGCAGTGTGAGGCTAGAGAAGAAAAGGAAAGAAAAAATGCTAAAGACATACAAATGGCAAGGTTTACAATCGTTTCAGTGTATCAGCAGTCTAGCCATCCAGAGGGCTTTGTTCCAGTTCCTGCTGGGCTGCTTTGCCTTTCCATGGTATCACAGCAAAGCAGAATTTTAAGATATATGTATACACTATATAAGCAGAAAGTTGCCATTACCTACATTTGCATATTATCAACTGAAAAATATTATATCAAAAATGTACCAGTGGTAAATTATACCATTTCAAGATGCAATATGTATGGTTAATGATAAAAGTGTGGTTTAAATCCAGTAATTTAGTATCATGAACAAAAAAAGACTGAACTAAATTTTCATGCCATTAACCCATGAAAATTTCAACACAAAGATTGTATTTTTAAGGAATCCATGTGAAATTACGAGATTAATTTGACAAGACAAAAAGATAATAAAGAAATAATACCGCTTCAAATTTTTAAAAGGAATTTCAAGCAATTTTAAGACATTAAAACTACCTAGAAACAAATAGTTAATTTAAAATAATTTCTGATTAATTTGCTAAGGTCATAAAGTACTTTAGTTTTTCTACAAATACTATATGTTCTGTGCAGATGATGTGACTAATGCTGATAGCATGTATATTAATTTTAATATGCCTTATTTTCCAATCACCACGGTTCAGCAGTGAATGGAATCAAAACAGAGATCCAGAATTATTGATTCGTTGACGTATTTAAATCCTAACCAGTTCTGACATCTCTAGAGCTAAATACAGACCTCTCAGCAATCTGTTCTCAGTTACAACTACCCATCACCAGATTGTCTGTGTGCTGCAGGCTCTATGTAACTTCTTTGGCCAAATATTTTCTTGAAGCGGGTTTACAATTTTGACAAGTACTTGAAAATATTTATGCATGAAAGCTACTGCTCATTCTTCCCAAATCATTCATTATTGTCATTGTCAGATCCCCAAATAAACAGTAAAATCCTTACTAACATTTAGATGCAAAAAAAAAAAAAAATCAAACCCAACAGATCAAAGCAACTAAGTCCACACAGATCTGGTATGAAAGTCTATGATGCATGTTTATTCCTGACTCTGCAGTTATCAAATATTTATCCCTTATAACCCAGTAGCTGACATAGGGAATGGGATTTCAATCCACAAGTTGGAACTGCAACAGCTCATAAGGATAGGCCATTTCCAAACACTGATTTTTTTCTTTTAAATTATTTGCAATTACTTTTATGTCATCTACTGTAGCTTGACTTCCTTGTTATGTATTTTTCTCACGGAGTTCCTTTCTTTGCAGAGGCAAAGCAGATGGCTGCAACTATAACCTGTCACCAGAGCTACTTGTTTCATGAACAACATTTACAACTTGCTCAGACTGGTTCTTAATAAAATACTAAAAATATCTGTCTGGGCCTAATGTGCCTTCGGCTGAGAATGTTTGCAAAAGTCATGTTGTGAATTAATTTTATTAATTTTCATATAAGATAATAGGTGTTAAATACCAAAGTATTAAAAAACCACACAAAATTTCCATTAAAATTATTCAAAGTAACACAAGTTACTTCCTAGTCCCCAGGGTTCAACAGCTAGGACAGCATTTGCAGGTGGCTTATCTGTTTAAATGCACAACTTAAATCATGGCCTGATATTAAAAAATCAGAGTAGAAACAAGGGTTAGCCAATAAACAGAACTCTGACTAGTTTTCAGTCACTTTAACTTCCATTCCATGGCAAATTGAAGTTGCAAACTCAGCATGACTGGCAGGCTAACAAGTGTCAGCTTCAGCAAAGCAAGGGCAGAAGGAAGTCTGCCAACACAGCACCTGGCACAACATCTTTGCACCTGACTCAAAACTACGTCCTTCATACTGATGGGGGGACACACATCAGGGATTTGAGGGAACATGGAGGGATAAAGGGGACATGACAGAGATTCATCCTTCTTATATGTCCCACTCAACTCCACATATCCTTGCCATGTGTTCCCCTGTATTCCCTGTGTCCCCTTAGGTCCTCACCACGTCTCCGGTGTTCACTCCCCCTGTCCTCAGTCCCATCAGCCCCCATGTCTCCTCACATCTCCACCCTGCCATTTCCCTCCTCTGTCCCCAGTGCCACACCCATTCCTCATCACATGCCTCTGCTATGTGTCACCCCCTGCTTCCCTTACCTCTCCGTGTGTTCCCAGTGCCACTGCTCTCCTTGTTCCCTCGTGCCCCTGCTATGGATACCCTCACACCCCCCATGTCCCCGTTCACATTTCTGCCATATGTGCCCCCATGTCACCTCCATCTCCATATTGCCCCATGTCTCATCACGTCCCTGACGTGTTCTCCCACATTGCCTTCATCCCCCATGACCCTTCTGTGTCCCTCCATCCTCTGTCTGTGTCCTTGTTCATGCAGCACAGGGCAATGCTGGTCTTCACTGCTGCCAGCCCCACAGGCTGCCCACCCCTGTGCAGCTCCTTGTCTCTCCCTACACCCTAGGGATTTCTCCAACATGCTGCTGCTGAGGCAGCCAGTGCCCAGCCTGCTGCTGCCAAGGGTGAGGGCTCTGCCTTCCTAAGTTTGACTGGCAATGCAAGACTTTGCACTGTGGTCCTGGTACACCTACACTTTTTCACTAGTATAAGACAAAAGGCTTGTATGGTTCTGTCCTTGAAGTCCTGCAAGACTTCCTCACGTCCTTTGCCCTTCAGAGCTGACTCACGGGGTCCCAGCCCCCAGTCTCCTCAATGAGATTAAATCTGCCATTCACTTTCCTTACTTGCCCTCCAATGGTTAATGGTTGCTACAGCCCAGACTAATGATTATCATATTCCCAACTACATCTCTGTTATTTAATAGGTGATCCAAGTGTGCCTCACCTTTGGTTGGTCAATCCACTTTCTTGTTCAACGTGTTGTCATTTATACCCTCTAGAAGTCCTCAACTTATTGCAACTTGCCATGTTGCTCTTTCACCAGACAGTAGAGAAGTTAAATTCTTGCCAGCAGGTTAGGCTTTTGATACAGAGACTTACTCCAGTTTTTTAAAGAAGATTTTGTTGACTTTGATCTTACTTGGGTGGAAAAACAAAATGCAACAAAATATTCTAAAATCACAAAAATATTTTGATTGATAACAGAAGATTTTTATGCTTTCTAGATTTCACCCTTTTATCCTAATTCAGAGCAGCAAGTTTATTTTAAAATCTTGACTTACATCCTAGAACAAAATAAAACAAAACAAAGAAACCCCCTTAATTAAATAAATATAAGCAAACAGCCAATCTACTTTGTTTTCTCAATACATTCTGAAAAGTGGGCTCCAGAGCAGTTCCCTGAAGAAAGCTGAAATAAGCCATGGAAAGAGCCAGAGAAGGAAAAAATGGAGCAATGTCTTGAGGAAACATTCCCTCAGGGTTAATTACCTTTTCTACATCACACTTCTCTTTACTACATAAATAACAAATTGATACTTTTTCTAACCTCAACTGTTTTTTCCTTTCTAAAGGCCAATGAAACATTAGGAAATGTCTCCTACATACTTTCTTCAACAGGATTATTTTTTGCCAGTCATTATGTAGGGGAAAATAAATAGCCTAAAAGAGGACTACGAGAGGACTAGCGAGAGAAATCTGGCCAAAAGAGAGGAAACAACCAAACAAGTCAGGTCTGTTCTACTTATTGGGCCCTGTTCTACAGCTGGCAAAACATTAGAAAATAAAATTGTTTCCTGATATTTTAATTTCCCACCGGAGTGTACTATTGTAAACTTTTCTTTTGGGTAAGATATGTTTTGTAGATTTATTTTCTTTGTATAGCCAAGTAAAAAAAACCTTAATAAAAAGGCCTGACAGATGCTGATTGGTAAAGTTGCCCTTTCTTCTTGTTCAGATGAGCTGGTAAGTCCTATCATCAGCAGTGGGAAGAAGCTACATCCCTGCATAGAAAGATATATTTACTGGATACTTTACCATCAGCCCTCATACTGAACTTTGAAGAGCCAAATCTATTGTCACATACTGATAGGAACATTGATATGAATTGAAATGAAGTCTGTATGAATAATACAAGACAGATGTTTGCTCACTGTTACCCAACTAATCCCAGCCATCACAACAGCATGTGGCAAACACCTGCTAAGGCCTGCCTTGTCTTGGATGTGCTCCTAGTCACTGAAGGAAATTTCTTGCAGCATCCTGTGGTCAACTAAAAAGCAGAAAGACCTTCAAATGACAAGATATTTTTCTCAAATTACACAGAGAACTTGTCTTTTCTAGTCACAAGCTCCCTGTTTATTTTGGGTTTTTTTTAATACCACTGAATAACCAAGCAGTATTAAACACTTTCCAAAACCAAACTTCCTTCATACAAGAAAGCTCTGAACATCACATGAGAGTGCCAAGTAATGAGGTCCTACCCATTTACAGGGTAGGACTCAACCACAGTACAGCCCAGCAGCAGAACAGTAAAGAAGGATAGAGCCTTGAATCCAGTAGAAGTGATAACAACCCCTCTCCCTCCCACTGCCTCCATTTCAGCAATAGCAATTCATTCTGCTCTTCCCATTGTGCTTTCCAACACTTCTGTAAACATAGGCAAAAGTCATTGTTCTGAATTTATGCATCACAGACTCATTTGCCCACTGTGGACAGTTGAGCAGCCACTATTTTCATCAAAATATGGGAGGGCATTTTTGGATTAACAGCACAATACCCAAAATGGAAACCATCCCATCCCCAACTAGCACATTTTGTGCAATAGATTAACTGCAATTACAAATGTCTTGAAATATAGAAAAAAATAATAGAGCAAGACAAGAGTGTGAGAGAAAACACCAGACTGTTCCACACTGATATGGGATGGGAGTTGCCTCTGGTAAGAGGCCTGTGATGTCTCTGCAAGACTTTCCAAGGGCTGATTAATAATGTCTCCTAAATGTTCATCCATTTCACTGGCAAGTCCTCAACTTTTTGTATTCAAACCTTTTTAATGGCATCACACATCATGTACTCCAGTTGATCTTGTGGTATAATTTCCCATATTTTTCTTTCTACTCCTACACAAGAAGAAACAAACTAGCATTTGGGAGGATATCACATGTATAAAGAGAAAGCAGAAGTGAATGTCTTGCTACTAGTAGAGCAAACACTGGAAAACTTCATTTTCATATAAAGTATGGGGTTTAGTTTTATTCAACTAAAAGGGCTTCAGAGAAGTTTTTTCTGATTTAAATTCACAGGAGTGGAGAATCAGGCTATCACTTATTTCTTACCCTGTTGATCTCCAAATATCTCCTTACATAGTTGATTTACTGAAGTATAAGCTTGAGCACAAATTAAACTATTATAGTCAAACATGCAGCAAGTCATGTGAGACAAAGATTTCATAAAACTTTATAGCTTTTTGTTCAGGATACTTGGATACTCACTTTCTGTACATATTGCCCTAACTAAAGAACTCGCCCATTCTTTAAGATACATTTCATCAAAGGCTTTCAATGTAGAGAAATAGAATTATTCCCCTTTTACAGATGGGAACCTAGGCAGATAAACTAGGAAAAACATGGGCCAGGACCTTCTATGGATTTGGATGAAACCTTGGGTTCACCATTATTCCTTGATACTGGAAGATGTGGTTTGGAAAAGAGTGATATGAAGATACGTAAACAGTAAAACATGAGTTAACATCAAAATCCTTAAAAGGCTAACTTTTTTGTCTAAATTATCTCAGTATAACAGGCGAAAAAAAATCAAAATAAATCAAAATAATAAATAGCAACCACAGCATACAATAGATCCTAGAGACTTATGAAAGATTTTATAAATATTTCTTTCCAGAGTAATACGGAAAACAAGGAAGACTGATGGGATTATATTCAACCTTGAAGTTCAAAAATATATCAATAATTTAGCTCTTTAGTAGATGAAAATAATAGAGCTATTAATGAGAATGAAGAATCAACAAATGAAAATCTAGACAATAAATGTTTCTGTTCTGCATTTGCAAGGAAATGAGTTTATATACTTACATCACAAGGGCAACACACTTTCCACAAGTAACATGGAGAAGTGTCAAACACAATGTCTATAAAAGACATCTATCTTAAAATCCACAGGCCTGGATAATTTGGGCCTGAGTGTCCAAGGAGTGCTGGCTAAGTTGTTCAGGGTCAAAGAGCACTAAGAGCACTAAGATGCTGTCAGTACTACAGTGGATATAATCCTGCTCCTGTAATCCAAGGGGAAAGCATCAGATACCTGCTACACCACAGACATACACAGCTCTCTGAGGCTGGATGAGATTGACTCAAATGTGCTATGGGAGTTGGTAGAAGTGCTCACCAAGACACTTCCCATCATTTATCAAGAGTCCTAGCTAGCCAGGGAGAACCTGTTTGACTGGAGGGTGGCCAGTGTGATGCCTATCCACACAAAGAATCAGAAGGAGGATTTAAAGAACTACAGGTCAGAACTCCGAGCCTGATCTCACTGCCAGGGAATTCATGAGCAGGTAACCTTGAGTGTTACAATGCAGAACACACAGGCAGGGGATCAGGCCCAGACAGATGGGTTTAGGAAAGGCAGCTCCTGCTTGACCAACCTGATCTCCTTCTATGACAGATGACAACTTAGAGAATGACAGAGAGGCTGTAGATGTTGTCTGCCTGGACTTCAGTAAAGCTTTTTACACGTTTCTCATTACATTCTCATGGAGAACCTGGCTGCTCATGGCTTGGATGTGGGTGCTCTTTGCTGGGTAAAAAGCTGGCTGGATGGCTGTTCCCAGGAGTGGAGGTGAATGGAGTTTTATCCAGCTGGTGGTGGTCACTGGTGGGGTTCATCATGGCTCACTATTGCAGCCAGTCCTGGTTTTTTCATCAATTATCTGGATGAGGGAATCAAGTGTACTGCCAGCCAATTTGCAGATGGCACCACTGAGCTGGAGTATTGATCTGCTGGAGGGCAGGAAGGCTCTGCAGGGGGATCTGGACAGGCTGGATCAATGGACTGAGACCAATGGTGTGAGGTTCAGCAAGGCAAAGTGCTGGGTCCTGCCCTGGGGTCACAACAACCCCAGGCAGTGCCACAGGCTGGGATAGAGTGGCTGGAAAGGACCTGGGGGTGCTGGTGACAGCAGCTGAACATGAGCCAGGCTGTGCCCAGGTGGCCAAGAAGGGCAGATATCATTTCTCGTTATACCATGTGCTCAAAGCAAATAGTGAATGCACATAGTCCCAGTATAACAGCACTCAGGAACCGAGAGACTGGGGCATGTTCCTCAGTTTCCACAAAGTTTTCCATCAGACTGACCATATCCAGGTGCTAGGGAATGGGGACAAGCTTCTCTGTCAAACATAGATAAAAGCCGTTTTGGCTTTTAAGGAAAAGAAAGCAGAGGAAGACTCCATAGCACTAAAGACACCTATAAAGTCTGAAAAGAGAAACAAGAATGAGCTGGTAAATAATTTGGTAAAGAATTAAAATAAATCTGGCTGTGATGTTTTCAGAGGGATGAGTGAAAGTTGTTATATCTGAGCAATAGAAATATTTACCAGGAGAGGAGAGGAGAGAAGAGGAGCTGTTAGTTGGCTTTCAGCAAGAGATATACTGAAAAGGAGCAGGATGTTGACTGAGTGTCACCATTAAGTGAGAATACTGAGTGTGAAAGCCATAACTCTGATTGGGAAGGCATTAGATAGGACAAAAGGAAAATACCAAGAAAAGAGTTGTGATTCCCAAACTTCAGGATGAAGTTTAGGCTAGAAATAGTGCTAACACATCTAGGGTTACTAATCATGTTTAAAACAGTGGCTGATGGTTCAGACATTTTTCATGTGTGTAAACAACATTTTGCTTGCACAGAGAATATTGGCTGCAAGAACAGAGCACTATTTAGTGGCTACCAGCACACTGAAGACTGAGAGAACACACAACTTCTCATCCTCAAGCAGGGGGAATAAGTTTCTCTAGCTGCACAAGGAAAGACAGACACCAAGTTGTGAGAGCCATCCAGACTTCTGTTGTCCACTTTGATCAACAATCAGCTGAAAAACCACCTCTCCCAGCTGGTGCCTCCTGATGTTTCTTGCAGCTGGGGAACTGCCAGCCCACCTGAGCCCACCATCCCTATTCCCTCCACACACGCTGTAGGAGAAGCTGAATCATATATGCGAATAAATAGTTCTGTAAACCATGTCAGAGGAGACTCTGTGTTTCCTAGAGAGACAGCTAACACTTCAGGGAGAGGCAATACACTTCAACAAATCTCTCTCAAATGAAAAAATTCAGTTTGTTTCTGGGTTTTTATGTGGTTTGCTCTGGTTTGCTTTATTTAAAGAAATGGTAAAGGGGCTAAGTCCTCATATAATGTGTCCTTTATGGCAGAATTGCTCCAAAATTTTTCCCTCAGTTTCTTTTAACCTGGGAGTGAGAACCCAAAAAAACAAGTCTGTAGAAATGCCACATTCCTTCAAAAATCTCTCTGCTCCATGTTTGTTTTTGAGAAGTAGCTCTTGCTTTTTCTGACAAAAGGAATGTTTCACTTCTGTTAGCACTGCAAAGCCAAATTCAATGTAGAAAAAGGAGCTGACCTCAGGCTATCCTTGTGCATCAGCAACAGTACTGTCACCTAATTTGCAAGCACAGAACAATTATGATGGGCAAGGATGGAAGAGGCAGCCTGGCTTTTAGATTCCATTTTTTACATGAAAAATGTAGTCAGTAGGAAAAATTATCTTTTATTCTAAGCAAGTGTGATCAGAAAATAGTTTAGAAAGAAGCCACACCTATATCCATTTTTTTAGTAATAATGTATTTCAAGCTAAAATCAGCAATAAATAAGAGAATTTTTTTAAGCTCAGAATTATCAATTAGTCCTATAACTCTGACTACCTAATCTCTGACTGCAATTGACAGTGTACATTTATGCTGCTATGTTTATAAAAACAAGGACTATTAGCATTCAGCTAAAAGGCTACAAAAATAACCAAAAAACCAAACAACAATGAGAGAAAGATATTGGGAGATGACAGTTACAACATGTGGGTAAAAGCAACAGGACAGAGGAAAGTGAAATATGCATTTCAGAGGGGTTATAATGTTCAGTAAAAAGGAATGAATATTTATGAACTTGCCATTATACTTCAAATCCAAAAATTATATTTATGTTTCTTTTTCCCTTCTATTCAGCGTCTTTGTTTAACATTTTTACATGTAAGATATACATATGGACCCAAAACCTGTTTCTGCACAGGCTTCATTACTGGTTGTTTTTTTTTTTACTCTGCTGATATTATCTTTGTGAACTACTATGTTTGCTAGGGGAAAATCTTTTGCTATTAACAGAGACAGCTAACAGAGTGAAATAATATAAATCATGCCTTTTGAACTGCATCTTGCTCTGCTGATTACCAAAGATGAATGGGACAATATTTCATTATCTTAAGGAAAATATTTTCCTTTGAGGACGGACATAATCTGTAGCCAGACATAACCTGTAGCCAGTTATCACAAAAGGAAGAGCAAAAGGATGGGCAGCTGGACCAGCACATCAAAGACACTGTTATGACTTCCTGAATTCTAAAGTGGCTCAGTTCAAAAGTAATGTAAAAGTAGTGCTATACAGGAGGCCAGACTGACCTTCACACAAGTCTTCACCTGGTCCTCAAATGAGGCCTCCACACTGAAAAAACCTTAACTGTTTTGACCCAACAATTAAACAGCATTGTCTGTCACTGGAGAGAAATGAGAACACAACCCAGTCATTATCAAAGTGTCATTTAAGTGAACTCCTGTAAAAAGTGTCCGAGCAGACACATTTGCTGCTTCTGAAACCCGTACCTTATTCCTGCCCATTTCCAAAGAGCAGTGGCTACATTTGCTAATGAATACATAACCACAATGCCAAGTTTGTGTATTGTTTTTCCTTTTTATTTGCATTAGAGATTCTTTGACTCTGAGGCAGAAATAAGATCTTAGTCAAGCCCAGACAATGATACAGCCCAGGATGATGTCCTTGTTCTAAATATAAATTATAGTACTCACGTTTCAACTTTATTTTATCATTAAAGAAAGAACAAATGAGCAGAGAAAGAATTAAAGGGAAAAAGAAAATTTAACTTTGCACAAGATACACAACTTAGCTGTAATGATTATATAAACAAAACCTGCTCAGCAAGGAGAAATTCTCTGTTGGCTTACAGTATTTTTCATATCGCCTTTGTTTTACTTCCATGTCTTACATGCATTTTTCTAGGACCCTCCCTGAAATATTATTACCAAAATAATCCCTGTAAACATCTGTTCAAAAAGAACCAGGACCTACAAAATCTCTTCAAGACAAAAAGAAAACTACTTGCTTCAGAAGATCTGCAAAGTTCCTGGTCCATTTTTGTAGGTTCTGAACAGGAAAGAAAAAGAGCAGAAAATAATTGTAAGGATATATATAAGGATATATATGCATATGAGGATTTTTACATACTAAGAAAGGGGGAGATTTCTGGATGTTTTCTGCTTTTGTGAATACTTTTTCAATATTTCATCTTTTCCCATTTTTTTTCCTAAAATTACCGGTTTTCCATCTTGCTATCTGTTTTCCCTAACATCTTGACTTTCTGGCTATTTATGCATCCCAAATGTTGGGTTTCCTTTACTTCTTCCCAGGTGGTATGGTACTGTGAGTCTTTCTGATTGGTTTATACTTTGATACGACCCATGCCTGCCTCTTAGGCTGGCCAGGGACCTTCACAATGGTCTTCCCAAACCCTGAAGCATTTAACTCTCCCCCATTTGACATCCATCCCAGCCTGGTGAGCTTCAAAACATTACTGCTTCCAAGATCACTGGATCACAACACACAGACATGGAGTGAGAGCAATCAGGGTCAGTGGGACTGAGCCTGACCACTCACACCTATCACAATGTGGAGCCTGTCCACACGTGCTGTGTGGAAATGTTCTCCTCTTCCCCCTCTTCTGCTCCCCTCAGCTGTCCTTACACATACAACGCCCATGTTCCCAGATATCCTACAAGCTGTTTTCTGGTTTTCTCCCCAGCCACTACGTGGTGGTCAAAAATCTCCTGAATCCTTAGTATTCCTCCCATTCTAGGACACTTGTCTGTATGCAGCCTAATTTTGTGGGGGTCTTTTTTGAAGTTGCTGGGGCTTGCATTCCTCTCACAGTTCTGTGTGCTTTTGTTTCTATTCACTAAACACACTGATTACATGAAATCAAAGAAATTATAGCTAGGACGTCTACATTCTCAAGACTCACATTTCAGGCAATTGTCTGGTCAAAGCAGCTTCTTTTGATCTGAAATGCTTATGAGCCTTTAATTCAGGACATGGGAGATTGAACAATTTCTGGAAGTAACCTGTACAGCCACATATCTTCTGATTACTAATTGGTAGTATATCATGTGGTGGTTTAACAGCTCGAAATCAAACTCCAAATAAGCCTCTCACCTTCCCCCCACCTCCTCTGATAAAAGAGGGGAAAAGGCAGAGACTGTATATTGAGATAACAATCTACTGAAAGAAAAAAGCAATGGAATAAGAAACCCACAGGAGCAGCAATAATATTAGCAAAATAAGTATCTGAAATGAGAAAGTGCTTTACACACAAAAGGTGTTCACCACCTGGACTAAGCTCTGTGTGATCACTGGGACAAAGACAAGATGTCAGGTTAACCCATAGGTTGGGTCCATGAGGATTTCCCCAGACAGAGAAAAGATTACGAGTGCTGCAAGACTGAATGGAAAACTCACTGAGCAAATCCCCAAAAGCCAGATGGTCTGTGTTGTGCTGCACCACTGCTTTGGATGCTGGACTTGGTCCTCACGGCTGCATCCAGCACTGGCATTGCCACTTTGGGCCATTCCCCATGGCTCTCCTCAGCTCCCTTCAGCTCGGCTCCTTTGGGCTCAGGTCAGGTTTGGCTTGGGCTTGGGCTCGGGCTCACCTCCCCGCTCTGTCCCTGCGGATGCTCCCACGCTGGTGCTGCTCTTCCAGCAGAACCTCTCCAAGGTGAGTTCTGGGGGGACAGGAAGGGATGAGCCCTCGCACAGCTGGCACCACCCCAGCCACAGAAGGCACAGAAACCACGCCTACCTTCCCCCAAGCCACACCCCCAGAACTGGCCCCACCCACACGGCCTTGCAGATGCTCCCACGCTGGTGCTACTCTTCCAGCGGAACCTCTCCAAGGCGCGTTTTGGGGGAACAGGAAGTGATGAGCCCTGGCACAGCTGGCACCGCCCCAGCCATAGGGGGAGCAGAAGCCACGCCTACCTACCCCAAGCCACACCCCTGGCTGTGACATTGCAATGCAGAATTGCCACCTGGCCATGCCCACAAGGCCTTGAGCTCCACCCCTCTCACAGCCAGGGCGGTCCTGACGGGAATTCCTGCAAATCCTGAAACCTGGAGCTGTGTCTGCTGCCCTAGAGTGGGAAGGAGACTCCATCTCGCCAAAATCACGGCTAAAGAACTATTTGAGAGCATCTACAGCACTGAGCATCTCTCCCTTGATCTATTTCCCTTCTCTTCAAAGAGTCCCTCCTTTCATCCCTAGTGACTCCCACACTCCTGACAACAAATGGGTGAAAGCACACAGTGCTGACAGGCACATTCTGGATTTGGATGCTGTGACTTTTAGCCCTCTGCATTATTGCTAATTTAATTCTCTTGGCATTCCACTGACTGTGTTTGCCTCTGAGTCTCCAAAACCTTTTTTCTCCCCAGTGCTTATTTTCACAAGACAATAGAAGGAAAAAAAATTTGAATCATAAAATTCCCCCATATCAGCTATGAAAAGTACATTAAGCTGACTTTTTGAACATCCAAAGATTGTAACCTAAGCTTTGCACTTTTGCTTTGTTTCCTATTGTGGCTTAAAGTCCTAGTCATCTAGACAAAGAATGGGTGACTCCCAATTACACTAGGATGAAAGGATATTTTCATCTTCTTTTTGGTTTTAATGTATTCTTTTAGGATAATGAGCAATTATTTCTATTATACTAAATGACAGAGGAAGGATTTCCCTTCATCCTTCTTTCTTTGGTTATTCCCCAACTGGAGAGACCATAGTCTACCTACTAGCACAATTTTGCAGAAACTGTGAGCAGGGGCATTCTCATTGTGTGCAATGGAGAAATGAAAGTGATGATTTAAGCCGCTCCAAAGTAATTAATTTTAGGTTGCATATAAAATTATGGTGGGGATCTGGAGATACCCATTTTTTGCAGCATGCTAGTGCATGTCAAACACTTGTACACTGTGAAAATACCATACATACATGAAAGTCTCATTTTTGGTGGAAATGAGCTTAAAGGAGCTCTCTCAATCAAGCTCCTAAAGGACCCCTCTCAATCAAGGATCCCACTAAGAGTGAATCTGTGAAGAGAACTTACTCTTCCCACTGGTGAAACAAGCTGAGAATATGTGTAAGTAGAGTAGAAGAGAAACTTTCTGCCCCTGAAAGGGCAGATTTACCAGGATGCAGGAGTTGCTTTATTCCCACCCTATATATAGGTAGAGTTATACTACCTAAAATTCTGTTAATTAAAAAACTTATTTACCTACTTGGTTGTATATTTGTCAATCAGCCATGAAGGAGCCTCTCTTCCATTTCATGGGTCTGCATCTCTGTAAAGAATGAAGAATATGCTGAATGGCTTTAGAGAATTTCTCGTCTGGGTCAGTGAATTTCAACATTGCACATACATTTGGTAAAACATTGAAGAATATTAATTGTCTATGTTTCAAATAAAAGGAGATGCTCCATTTATTGTAACATCTTTTGTCCTTCTGCAGAGTCTCAAAGCATTTTGACAAGTTCTGCTCTGATTTATAAGCACTCAGTTCTCAGAATGGCACAGTTAGATCAACTAGAAATTGTAAAATTATTTGAGGAAAACCAACATTTCTCTGAAAATATGACAGATCGTATCAAAAGCTTTAAGAGTCTGAATAGCAGTACCAGGCTGAAAACCTTTGAAGTTTACAAGGTTTTCCAACATGCACCCAGTTAAGCTGGCACAGGGAAAGGATTAATCTGCCTTCAGGCTTCAAAACAAAAAGCCTCCACTAACAACAAAATTATAGTTGGGCGTTAATCCAGGTGAAGCAACTGCATACATGTATCTGAGGCTCCCTCCTGGGCAGGAAGGGTCAGTTTTATCCCTCTGTCCAAAAGCAGCAGCAGGGTGCCATTTTTGGGGGGCAGAGGAGAGTTTCAATCCTTCCAGTAATCGTAGGATCTGCAAATAACAACCTATGGGCTCCTCTGTTCTAACTGCTTTTCAATGCAGGAGTACAGCCCCTATAGTATTCCTGGCAGCATTTTATCCAGTCTGGCTCTTTATCTTCAGTGGGACAGAGTATCTGCTCCTCCTGAGGGGATTTTCCATGGCTAATAGCTCTCATGGCCAGAAGGTTTCCTCCTCTAAATTCTCTTCTACTCTTCTCTGCTACCTCCCTTATTGTTTAGTCATTGTACACAATTCCTCTGTATTGTTGATGCCTACATCTCCCCATATTTTCATCCATAAAGTTGTTGCAGTTTGTCCTCCATCTAGAGTTTAGCTCTATTTTAAACAGTTCAAAAAAAGAAAAACCCAACCTATCTATGGCTCATCTTCACAGCAGTCCTTCTTAAAGCTAAATTTCTCCTCCCATCAGTACCATTTGGTGTGGAGCATTGCAGAATATATTTCATGTGTAATCACAGCACCTTATGTACAAGGAGATTAGCAGCCCACCTTTTGACACAAGTCTGTACACAGCCCTATTCCACCAGTGTGTTTTGGTGCATGGGTTTATGTATGTTAACCACAAACTGAGCAGTAACACAGTCTGTGAATGCCAAAAAGGAGTTTTCTGTTGTTTGTGAGATACTTTTGTAAGCCTCAACGGAGAACAGTAGATATGCAGCTCTTCTTCTCAAACAGTTCTTTGAGATTCAGCACAGAGGCTTCATATGCCTTTTGTCATTTAGACAGCAAAATACATGACAAAACATTACTGGAAAAGTCTAATTTACATTATACAGCAAATTAACTCTGGACCAACACCAACTCTACTCCCTCCCTCTAAACTTTCATGTTATCTTTCCCCATTATAAGTGGTTTTGGTTTTTTCTAACTAAAGAGTCAATTTTCTCTCCACCTTCTGCTGCAGTCGTTCTGTTATTTCACTGTGTGCTCAGTTCCTCCCAGGCATTTAGATCTTGCTCATAAATGCTGATATACCAAGCTCATTACTCCCTCTTTTCAGTCACCAATTAAAGCACCAATTTAGACTCACAATAATCCTTTTCCCTAGTAAAGATCATTAAAGACAGTGTTAATGTGCTTAATGATCCTCCTACTAATGCAGTTTCTTTCCCAGAAGCCATAACCTTTACTTTTGCCTCTCCACAGGAAGGATGTTGTCAAAGATGTAAGTTTTCCCAGCCTGTTTCTTTTCAAAATGAGCACCATGATATGTGTGAATGACTGTGTTTCATTTTGCATGATCTAAGACTTTATGACACAAATATCTCTGAAAATCTTTCAGTAGCTGTGAAAAGATCCCAAGGAACCCTAGGAGGAATAAGATCTCTGCAATTTTAAGCAGTGATTTCAAAAAGTAGGAATTACTTGTGCAAAGTAGGAGGCTGTAACTTCTGTAAGGGAAGATCTGTAAAGAAAGAGCTATTCAAGGACTCAAATAGAGAATGAATTCATTATGCACTTATTAATGGCCAAACACAAAGAAATGACTTAGTACAAACCCAAAGATATTGTGTCTGTGTTGCACTTGTCCCTATAAAAAAGCTGTCCAAACATGGATTTCTATAGTCTGAGTTTTCCTGGTAAGCAGGCGGATAGCCAATGAGAGAGACATTCTGTCTGATGGCACTTCAGAGCATACCAGACAATTTGCTGAGTGTTCATCTAAAAGCCTTTCTTAAGCATCACATGGACAAAGGCCTCTGCAGAAGAGCCTCTTATGAAGAAATTACACACTGATTTATGCAGAACTGATGGCCACCTTACCATTGTTTGTCTGAAAACTCAGCCATGTGTGAGTGGTTCAAAGCTTCTTCCACTCAGGCAAGGAAGAAAAGGGAAGGGTAAATTCCTGTTTTAAGGAAGGAGGGCAATAGACTTGCAAGGAAAGACAGAAAATAAAAGGAGAATGGACAGGAATACATGATGTGGGAGAGAAGACAAGCAAAATAATAGATGGCTGAAGTAAAGAAAATGTAAAATTTGTCTCTTAGAGTACAATTAGTTTCTAACATTTCTTATTAAAACTTGGCAACTAGATATTATCATATCATTGATCTTTTTTATGACTTTCTTCTAATGTCTCTTTGTTTAATTCTTTATTTGCCAGCTTAACAAGGCTGTACTGAGAACGGACACATATTAAGGTTGTGAAGAGCTCAGGTGCTATATACCAGTTCCCTGGGAAGTCATTGAGGTAGAATGTAAAATGTTTAAGTTCTAGGTATTTACTTCTGACAGATAGGGTGCTTTTGTATTCTTAAGCTAAGTTCCTCTATTGATTGTTTAAATATAGACACGCAGTGGTCTTGGAAACTATATTGCTATAACTAGCTCTGACAAACCACCTGGTATCTTATTTGCACTTTATTTCTACTGTTAGAGTAAAATTATCCTGATCAAGACTGCTTCTTTCTACACTGCAGAGATATTCCTCCTGCTTCAGGCCTCAAAGCAAATTTAATTTGTTCTCATAGTCCTGTACTAAGGACTTCACAGGACCACAGTTTTTTCTTGGAATGAGTGCTGTGATTTTCATAAGGTACTAGGAGAATCAAGAGGCCAAGCCAAGAAAGGTCAAAGTTGTGAAAACTCCATTGCTGATAGCAACTAGTGCAATATATATTATCTTGTTTAAATTACATGACCTAGCTGTAACTGCCATAGAAATGTTTTTACATACTTCATCTGAGCTGCTTCTCATTTCTGGACTGGCACATGAGCTTCACTTTCCCTTTTGAGTACTAGTGTTAGGGTTCCCCAAGCACTCATGTTACTAGATCAGAGGCCAGCAACTTTCTGATTCAAGTTCTGAAGTTGCCGTTTTGCAAGAGTTTGCGTGTAGAGAAGCCCCATGTATGAATCCAGATGAAAGTAACAAAGTTTTGGTGAGTTCTTTCAACTTTGTTTTAATAAAAACAAAAGCATATTTTACCTAGGACAAGCACATCAGATATGATATTTACAATTTTCTTCAGAATTTCAGTTTGCTTTCATTGCTCAAGAAAGCACAGTAGTTTCAGGCTCAGGTTTATCCTTGTTTCATGTCCTAGGATTTACAGCTCCTTGAGTTTAGGAGTATAACTAGGAGCTGGAGGAGACCTATGTCCTTGTAAGCCAGTAGGCAGATAGTCACTGCCTGGGTCTCCCCACTAGGAAAAGAGTTTTAAACCCCCTCTGTAAAACATCTTTGAGCTACTAGGAGTGCTGTTATTGACATAATAATTGGAGACATTGTAAGTGTGGAAAATATTGTCTGTTA
This sequence comes from Molothrus aeneus, assembly GCF_037042795.1. NCBI lineage: Eukaryota > Metazoa > Chordata > Aves > Passeriformes > Icteridae > Molothrus > Molothrus aeneus. The sequence goes on from NC_089680.1 coordinate 40,925,445, forward strand.
TTTAAAGAAAGGAAAACATGTGAAAAGGTTTGGGTGAGTTGCCTCATAATAAAACACATTTTGGAAATCTCTCATCAACATAATGAAGCAATGTGGGGAACTTGATACTGAAGAGGGAAGGATGCTGTGTAACCAAATTGCAAAATGGCATTCTGATCCACATCAGTTCTGTTAGTGTTTACACAGTCCAAAATTAAGAAATCAGGGCCTGATATTAACTCATTCTTGAATTCTATCAACACGGAAGAATTGTATCTCACAATGTTCACAGACAATTTCTCAAGTAGAGAAATTTTAACATGCACCAATCTTGATTATTGTAAAGCTGAAAATGGCTTAAGCTTCAATATTTTTGTAAATTGAGGTTATATATGAAGGCCTTACAGTCTTCTTCAAATCAAAATATGATGGTGCTGTCCAGGATGCCAGTTATGTGGTTGCAAATGAGACATGCAAATTTCTTGCAATTCGAAGATTCCTGCCCACAAGTGCCATCAAATTGCAAACTACAGTATATAAATACCGTACTTCTGGATATAAATGGTTTTAAATATCCACCTGGATTCTTTATTTCTGCACTGCATGTGTTTTGTCAAAAGGGAGAAGATGCTGCAAAAGCTTTTTTTCTTGGAATACAAAACACGCATCAACAACTCTGTCATGAATTTAGCTGTGCACACCCAGGTATGACTGAAAATGCAAGCAGATAAGGAGTAACCTTTAGGCTGTTGCTGAAAACACAGAAGGTAGTAAATTGGAGAAAGAGCAATGGTGCCATGCACATGTGCACACAGACACCCACCCACATGAGAGCACTAACATCTTGCAATCATTACTCGTCCTGTGATACAGACATAATCTAGTTAAAATGGAAATGTATTAGGAAAGTCAAACAATTAATTGATCCAAGAAAGGTTGTTTCATGTTTTGTGTAAATCAAAGCTAAAAATTCATTTGAGGGACACTGCTGTATTGTAGACTAAACAGAGTTTGGCATGAGCACAGCGCTCGGTGTGGGTGTTAAAGTTGTTCTGCACTACACATGGTCAGTAATCCTCAGCAGAAATGTTAACTCAATTTGTCAGCATTATCTTTATGTCAACAGTAATGCTTAAATATTTACAATAGACATAGTACTCTGAGGGTTCGTAACGCAAGATAAATTGGAAAAATGTTAACAAAATGGATGGTACTAATACAACCCCTTGGCACTTTGTACTCTTCAATTTTATATACAAGAAGGTTTGCCTGAAAGTTGGATTTTATTAGGCTTTACAGTTTATTTGCTACCTCCAAGCTCTTGCTAAAATGAAGCAGAAATTTGTATAACCCTTATAAAAACAGAAATGTATTAGGTTAATGATGCATGGGGACTGAATCAACAAGTAAGAGGGCTAGATTTTTACATACGTGCTCTGGACCAGTTTCAGTCTTGACATAAATAAGCACGAATAGTATAGACCTTAAACTGAGTTGCACCTGTTTATATACTGACAGAATTTGCCCCCGCAACCTCAAAGAAATTATAAATATGCCACATATCTTTTTTTAATTTACCATTTCCTATATAATATCATTCAAAATGCATTACAAAAAAAATTAAAATACTATAAATTTTACTAACAGATAAGAACAAAAAGAAACAAACAGTAACTTGGAGAAAGTAGATTCATTGCCACTCTGAAATTAGAGGAATAATATAAGGATGAAACAAGATAGCCTTCCCAGACACTTCACCTTTGTTACTCTCCCTTTTTCAGAGTCCTTGCCATATATTCTTCTAATTAATTCTTCTAATGAACAATGGCTGTGAAAGCCAAGCATTTATTTCAATTACATGTAATTTTATCACCCTTAACCTTTAATCTTCTTCCTGTTTGAGTTTCTGGTTCCAAACTGTCCCTCAGCATTTGCTCACCCCTTTGCCCATCCTCCAGCTGTCCTAACCAACAAAGTCTGTCCAGTATTTCCTCCAGTCATAATTCAACAGATAGCAGCACATGAGGAATCTCATCGCCTAGTTCAGCACGTTGTTTTTTAACAAAAAAAATTGTAACCATGCCTTTCCTGGATGAGACAATTGCACTTTCTACTTACAACATTTATGATAGCTTTAACTCACTTTCATAGGCCTACATGTCATTATTCCTACATACTGTTTTCTCCACCACTCTCCACCACTTTCTACAGCTAGTTCATTATCTGTTGTCTTGCTGCTTCTCATACCAGAACCTCTCATCCTGAAAAGTGTGTTCTAACTGCCTCATTTTTTTTTCTTGCATTTAAGCTTGAAAATGTTTTGAGATGTAATTTTTTAGGTATTCTGATTGTCGTAAGAGGAAAAAAGTGACATAGTGCAGCAAAATACTGTGACATAAATGGAATTTCTTCCATTCCACTACTTTTCATTATGTTTACATACAACTTCACTGGGTGCAAATCCTGTATGTTTTGCTCAAGCAGTTATTGTCTCCTTGTTTCCTCAACTTTCATAACCTGTCAGTCATCGTTTGACTGTGATATTGTAAATATGAAAAAATAGTCCAAAATAATAATAATTAAAGGAGCAGCTGACATATTTCGGAAAAAAAAATCTGTGAAAAGCTTATTTCTCTTTTGTAGATGACTGACCAATTAGGTTGTCAAATTAATAACAACTCAATGTAAAACACCCCCAAACATTTTTGTCCCTGCTCCAACAGAGTACTAAGTCAATTAGTCCCCCTAATTAGTCAAGGGACTAATTGCTGAGAGAACTGACATTGGAAAACATGTTTCAAAGCATTTACTACAGACTATAGTGTCACACAAGTGATATTAGTTCATCAGTTTGCAAGGCTGCCACCTATTTCCACACACATTTGCTTTTTTTCACTAGGCTCCTCATAAATTGGCAATGCTTAACTTTTAACTACTCTGTTTTAAGCTAATCATCATTTAAGCTACATCCCCAAACAGTCACATAGTTTTACATAAAAAAGAGTATAATGAGAAAGGGGTAAATAAAATGCAGCCCTTTTCTAGTCACACACACACATTTTCTATCTATAGAACACACACTGTTCTTTAATTAGGAAAGCCAGGTGGGATTTGAACAGTTCTTTGAAGGAAGCACAGGAGCAATGTTTAGAAAATGTATGAAATACCATCTTTTCTTTGAGCTGCCACTCAGGCTTTGAGTCTTTTGCCCCATATTCTATTCGCTATTCTTATTCTGAACCTGTGATATCCGATTCCTGTTTCTGTAATTTCCATCTTTTGTTCACAAGTCTATCTCTCACAATAACACTATTCAGATAAGGTATGTCTTTGAGTAGGCAGCTACTACTTTTTTTTTCCCCTCCTTGTAAAGGTCCCATTAGTGCTTTGGGATCCTGTGATTCAAATGTACAAAGCAAGAGCCCTCCACTGAAATATTTCAGCTCACTTTTCAGTGCTGCATCAGATAGCATTAGCAGAGAGTTTTTATAGTTTACCTTGCAAATGATGGAAACCACTCTCTGTTAAACAAAAAGAATTAAGAGAGCACAGCAAAAGATATACTTGTATTACATTGCCAGTGTGTTATGATGTCTTGGCACTGAAGGAAAAATGTAAGAGGATTTTCCTAGATAAAGCACCTTGCAAATACAACATATGCATGTTGTTGCACTATGCCCAAATATTCATTATTCCATTAAAATTGTATGCTTTCAAGAGTTAAAAAGTAAAAAAGATTACAGTAATGACTTTGAAATGCACAGAAAAAGACACAGAATATTGTTATTTTGTCTCCTTTCAATACAAGGATTGTAATTTTTTCAGGTACATGCTGAGCAGAAAAAAGACCAGCACTGCTTCAAGGAAAGCAATAAACCTATAAGAACACCCGCTGTATTTTAAATAATTGTAATTAAAAATAAGAAACTGATGTTTATTGCTGTAGATATTGCACAGAAAATATATGATGTATATTTATATAAAGAAGCCACAAGTTGCAAACTCTTAGATCTTTGCCAGCTCTGTACTTTGTGACTTTAGGCAGACCACTTATATTTACAGATATGTCACCTTATCTATCTGTAACACAGAAATGTTACCATTTGCTTCAAAGAGACTTGATTCAGAGGTGTAATTTGGCTTAATAGTATTTGTGATTCTTGGATGAAAAATATTTTATCCATGTCCAAGTTCTATATTCCAACTACTTATCAATAAAAAACCAAAATTCAATGAGATTCCATAGGCATTTATTGTTGGGTAAAATTTAAAATTATACAAAATGAATGATATAAATAATAATAGTGTAATTTCAAGTCTTTTTTTGAAAATTAGGTATTTCTTTATGGTTCTTATAACAAAAGAAGAGTGATTAAAAATTTGTTGCTAGATTGATTAATCACTTTAACACTTATCCAGTAGCTTAGGACATGAAGTAATTAAAATAGTCTTCATCTGTAACCCAACTGACAATAATTTTGAAATATATTTGTGAAAGTGTGAAATGCCAAGATATGCTACTATTTTATCACATTGTAATTTGGAAAAAAATAAAGAAGAAGAAAATTTTTTTTGCAGAAATTTTTTTCTGCAAAAAGTTGAGTGTGCATATTCTAATTGGACCTCAGAAGTTTGTTTAATTAAGATCTATTTCTTTTTTAGTTTTTAGACTGGCAAAGTTGCAGGGACAACTAACTGTAAAAGTAATCAAGGGCATTTAGGTCGCTTACCATAATCAGATGAATAGTTAAGCAGCACCAGTGGCTGATATTTTCTGGATATATCTAAATTTATATCTCTAAAGTCCATGAAAACTTTAATTTTGGGTGCACTGCGTACACCATACAAAAACACATTTCAGCAGAGTGCTCACTGAATTTATTTAGGTGGTATTAAACACAGCTGTGTTGAGAACTGTGGTTAAGCTGTGCCTGAGTGCTCTGCTGGACTGGAGGTGCTCATTGCTGCACTTGCTAATGTAGAAGTCTGGTGCAGTCAGAGCTGAAAACATGATTTTAACAGCTTTTTTTTTTTTTTTTTAAGGAAATAAGCACCAATAAGCACTCTTCTGAGCAATGAAATATGAATTTTTTGACCTCACTGACTCGTTTCTCTTTGTCCTCTCAAGCCCTTCTGGTCTCAGCAGTCAGCAATACAGAGACACCAAACAGAGGAAGCACATCTGCTAGTCATGGCACCTATTCCCTGGCAGACTGCTAGCAGCAGTTGGCTGCAGTTTCAGCTTTATCTAAAGATATGTCCCATATTCAGGCTGTTATGTGATCTATCTTTGCTGCTTTCTCTTCCTAAAAGCTTTCTCCGTTCCCTGAACTTCTCTGCTTTTTTCACATTTGTGAATTAGGTGCCATATGACTTGCTCATGAAAATGCTACATAGGCTGTTTTACAGCCCTGGGGTGCGAGCCAGGGATCTCCCCACATTTGTGTGCCTCCTGCCTCTAAAGCAAGCAAGACAGGAAAACTAATTACCCTATGGGCACATACACATGCTGGGACCGCAGTTCCAGTGCAGGAAGGTCAAATATGCAAGCTCAGACTCTTGCATGCCTTTTCAAACCATATTGCTGCTTGCCACACAAGTAGGGAACTCGTAGGGAGCATGTAAGAATTTACAAGTAATGTTGCTGAGAAACTTATTTTCAAATCCTGATCTTTGACCTGTTGCCCCAGAGCCTGCCAGAACCACAGGAGTTGCACGCGTGGCCTGGGCGCGTGTAAGCACCGCGTGTTTTACTTCAGGGAGGATTCAGGAGAACATTTGATTTGTTATGTTTACAGACAAGGGGCATTTGCAGGTGCAAGTCAAAGCCACAAAGGCACAGGAAAGCCTCACCAGTGCATACCGAAAAGGATCCCTTTGATCCCTGAAGGTGCACTAATGCACTGCTGCAGAGAAGACTCTCCTCCTGTGTGTTTGAGAACATACCATGATCAACATCAGACACAGCTGGATAAGCAGGAAAAGAGCAGCTAGCCTCCTTGAAACCCAGTGTCATACTTGAAACTATCAGAGGTGGATAAAATAGTAGGCTTTCCAAAATGTACTGAAATCAGGGGGGGAAAAAGCCATTTCAATGGAGACTGAAGAAGGTCTAAATTGATCATACAAATACCTGCACATCATTTTGCGTATGTGTTGACTCTTGTATTCTTTTTTTTTTAAGGGTTTTGGCCTTTGAATTTACCTGAAAAAAGACTTCTCCATAGATGTTCCAAATTCAATCAGAGACAAATTCTCCTTCCTAGACTTAGTCCTGACAAATACTATAGCAGGCATTGAACGTAGTCTCCAGTTCAATGCTTGGGCTGCTCTGGACCATCAGTGCAAACAAAGAGCTGCTATAATTAGTCTTTAGGATTGTCATAAAGATAGAGGGGCCATTTTGGGAATGTGCATGTGCTCCAAACTTCCTTTGTCTTTTTATTTACCTTCAGTGCACCTTGAAAGAGGTCCTGAACTGGCACTGGCTTTCCCATATTTTAAATGTGGGAATTTTTTGTAGCTTTTAATATGTGCAGAGAGGATTTTATTTTCATTCAAGCAGAATGATCATTCAAAAATGAAATTATCATTTCATTTTTGATATTTACATAGTAATTTTCTGTAAATATTTCCAAGTAAAAGGAGAAAAGGAACTAGAGAAAAACACACTTTGAGGAGGGGGAGTATTCTAAAGATCTACAGCAGATTTTAGGAAGTACCTTGGAAAACAGGAGATAGATGCAATAACAGAACATATGCAAGTCATTATCTTGTCTTTAGCAAAGACAGTGCTCTTTCTGGTTGGAAGTGGACCACATTTCATACTGAGTGAATAATTTGTTATGGATGAGTAATTGCATGAGTTTTAAGCTCCTTTTCTATTTATCAGACACCTGTGAATAGACCATTTTCACTGGACTTAATTGATATTCACTGAACTGGGATACTTGCTTAGTTCATCAAGTATTTTTGCATATCTGAGATTTGAGTTATTCTACTGAATTGTGATCAGCTGAATGAGTGACCAAGCATGTGATGTGCTTGAAAGCACAGATCATACACACTCAAAACACACATTGGTCTATTCTTGCTTGGAAAAGAACTCAAGTATTTCTATGACACATATTCTGTGTACACCTCTAAATTATTTTCCCACCAAAATCCTATTATTCACATAATTCTAATGCATACAAACTCAGATAAGCTACATAGAAAAAAGCACTTCATTACCTGATCCTTAATCATAATCAATTCAAAAGCTGTTTCAAATGTTAACATACATGATCCATAAAGATGTCTCAGGTAGTTCAGCAAAAGAAGAAAAGGAATGTGCCAAGACAGGAAGGAAGAACTCTAAATTACACAGTAGATTATGGATTTACATCTTAATCAAACAGAAAGAAGGTGCCAAAGCACAGTAGTCTGGTATCTCTTGTACATCCTAAATATCCTCCGGAAACCCAGAAGATAAGGGAAGAAAACTGTAATTTCACTCCTAGAATCTGATACAACTTGTGTAAGAAATGAAGTAGTCATTTTTATTTATTTAAAATATCACCCAGACACAGCAAAAGTGTCTTTTTAATTATCTACCTGACCATGAAAGCAGTAATCAGGTAAGTGGTGAAGATACAGTTGTTGTTACAGTAACACATTTTACCCATTGAATGCACTTCAGTGATGAAAAATATCTGCTTTTATATGAAAAGACAGAAAACTATAGAAAGTGTTCAAAAACACTGTCTTCCTCAACAGGACAAAGATTTTTACATAAGTCAGGAATATTTTGGAAACTGAGACTGGAATTCTGCCCTGATTATCAGTCCCCAGAGAGAAATAAGTACATTTGATGTTAATTGGTGAAAGAAAATAACTAATATTCTCACTACGGACAGCGTGTAGTCTTCATATGGCAGTCTGACAATATTCTCTCCCTTCTTTCCTTAGCAGTCCCAGGAGGCTGGATAATCAGGACTATACATAGAATTGACTGAACTCTCTAAAGTATTTGTTTCACAGTAATGATCCGCTGGGGTTCTTCATGCTCTTCACCATGAACCAAGTCTTTGGTGATGACTTCAAGCTCTGAAGTCAAATTATCTTTGTGGAGGATTTCATACCATATCACAAATATATCTGATGCAGTTTCCAGCATCAAAATAAGTGATGTGCAAATACCCATGCTATGGTGCTGAGGCATCTGCCTAAGGTATTTTTTGATACATCAGATCTGCCATGCCATTTTTCCTCTCTCCATCCTGTGGAAACACAGACAACAGATAAATCTGGCCACAAACCTCCAGGACTTGACCCTATGAGAGAGTTCATGAAAATGAAACATACTCAGAAATAAATTATCAAAAATATAAATTACCGAATATCTTGTATTTGTAAGAAAAATACACTGGAGGGGGAGGGGTGGGTGGGCAGGGGGAAGCCACTATGTGCCTATGCTGCCTTTTGTTCTTACTCCATAAAAATATCTCATGTTGATGATTTTGGAAAAAAGCATAATAACCAACATGTGGTTAGACAGGAAAGCCCAGAGGAATTAACAAAATCTGATGAAACCCTGAATAATTTCACTTATAATGGTCTGCATGTGGGAGATACACACAGGCAAGCATTACATCAGGGAAGGAGAGAACCACAATGTTCCACATTCACTCACAGGCTTAAGAGCACCAGTCTGCCACACTTAACTTTGGTTGCCTTGTGACAATCCTTGGAGACGACTTCGTTACTCACTGTACTTCCATTTCTAAGACAGAAATTTCCTCTTTCCAGGAGCCACTCTTGATTGTTTATCTGACAAAATAGACAATTCTCTGCAATAATATGGAGTCAAAAACTTTCTATCCTACTTCATTGTTGTTCTGTGCTTTTTTTGTATGTGTCTCCTCATTCTTCATGTAGGAGGATGTCACTCCTACATATTTAAGCTTCTTCACTTGACATTTGTGCTATACAAAATGGAAGGGTTGTGACATACTTGATAGTAAAGTAAGAATGGCCATTTTACCCTTGTGGATTTCATAAACACTTGCCTTCGGTGGCAAAAAACAGTAATTAATCACCAACATAACAATGGAAAAAGAGTTCTCTGACTGAAGTGAAAATGGAGCAATTTCTATTGCTCGAATCACAACAGCTGTGATCATTCTCAGCTAGGAAATACAATGTGCAAAGATAGTGAGAACACTCTTTTAGGTAAAATCTTGGCCCTGCTGGAGTAAAGATGAAAAGTTTTTATCTCAACACACCCATGGTTTGACCTTTCCAGAGTCAAAAGAAGTTAAATGTTTGATTAGCCAGCACTCAAAATGCTATATAAGATCAGGTAAAAAATTTTCTGTTCCAGTTTCACTCATAATGCAACCTCAATTTTATATACTCTACTTAAACAAAAACTAGTATTTTCTACTTTCTTAGCATCAAAAAAAAAAAAAAAGAGAATTTCTGAAAACCAAAAATTCAGTGACAAAGTTTTTAAATGAAGACTGGCTGTATAATAAGTACCACATGAGAGAAAACAAAGCCAACACCCACCACCACCATTCCTGTCTACTAAAAACATGTAGGAGGATGTTTTATGGGGTAAAGTATAAAGTGTAGAGACTACATTTAGCTGAAGGGCTGTGGCAATGCTGTGGTGAGTTCTAACTGGTTTCTGATATTTTGAGGGTTGTTTAATATTTTCTTGGTAATGAGATTTGCTTTTAGTCTGGGAACCCTGGCTGTTAGCTAGCCTGTATCAGGGCACGGTTCTGTTTCCTTGAAAATACCAAAATCTAGCATTTCAAAGAATTGTCAAAAAATTGATAGTAAAGGAGTAGGTGTTATTTACTAACAAAAAGAAATTGCATGTGAATGGGACTCTTAGAAACTGAGAACTGGGAATATTTGGGGGAAATGTAAAAAAAACCCCTTAACTGTATATGGACAAGACAGTATAGTACAGATGCAAAATGACTGAAAATGAATTGTCACATTGGTTCTAGAAATCCATTAGGAGCCAGAGGTTAACTAGGAAAAACATTTCTACCTAATGAGAAAGACAAAAGATACTCAATATGATATAGATCATGTATAGAGTATGTAATGTTTACTTTGTTTCAGATTATTCTAAAAGGCCAAGTCACTCTTACATGAATAGAATTAATATCAGAGATTTATTGGAAAAATTAGATTATTTCAAATAATCTGGATTTTAAATCTAGTTCTAGAAAACTTTGAAATTGTCCACAGTATTCATCACAGTTTCCAATAATCTTTGCAAGTCTGCAGGAATCAATGTAGCTCCAGAAATGGGAAGGATTTTGTCTATTTTAAAATTACACAGAAAAAAAAAAAAAAAAAAAGCCCTGTGGAATGTTATGAACTGGTTAGCTTAACTTCACTTTCAAGGAAAAAAAACAAAACAACAAACTACTGGCAAATAGGAAGGTAACAGCTGGTTAAAGAAATGAGGAGATAACATCCAAGACAGACCTGCCAAGTTCCTGTCAAATTTTCTTCTGTGATGGGTAAGAGATTGTTTAGATGGGGAGAAAAGCAAAGGTCTTATCTTTAGTAATGATGTTTGCTGATACTGCTTCTGGAGTCATGGTACAATGCAAAGTTATCTGCTACCTTCAGTTTCAGCTTTGTGGTGCAATGGAACAACCCAAACTGGTTGTCAAAATGCTGTGCCTGATTTAATAAATCCTAACAAATATTATCCAATCACAGATCTCTATGTGGTAAAACTTAATCTGAAAAAAAAAAAGAAAATGTGGGATCAAAAAAGCTAACAATTAATAAGAAAAGCTATTGAGCCTTATGAAGGAGTCTGTCCTGTGGTCAATACCAAGTGGTCAGCATGGAGGATGAAAAAAGCTGAATTTCAAATTTATGATTAAGATCAAGCTTGAGAGATATGAGAAAATTCAATATGGTCTTGCTAATTCACAGAAATTTATAAAAAACCCAATGCAGGTGGACAAGGGAGCAACAATGGTTTTTGAGGAACAGTCAACCAGTTTAGGAATACAGGACATCGCACAATAAATAGCGGACCACAAGCTCCATAGCAAGCAAAAATTTCATGCAAAGGAAAGACTAATGGAAATTTGAGGCATTTAAAGAGCAATTCCACTAGCAGAAGACTCAAAGTAGTCTTTCCATTGCAATAAGGCCTCAGGAGGAATATGTTCTCAATCACTTGTAGAGAAACAGATGAAGGAAGAATCCAGAGTTCTGCAGAGGTAAAGTGACATCTGAAAAAATGTGACGTGGAAGAAGTGATTGAAAGATCCTGGGACTGTTTAACTTAGATAAGAGAAGATTTGTGGAAAACAGAATAACAGTAATTGGAATCTAGACTGCTACTAGGAAGATCAGTAGGAGAAGGAATACTGCAAGGGGTATTTGAGAAGGCATTAGGATAAACCTTCTAGTACTAATAACTGTCAATCAGTTGCCTGAGGTTGTGATGCTAGCATCATGGGAGAATTTAGGAACAGTTTAGACATGTAAGACATAGAACAGGAACTGAATGACTTCTTTCCCTTTCCCTACTCTGAGTGTGCAATCACTGTTAATACATATCCACTCCCTAGACTTTTGGCAATAGGTCTTGGAATGGGACAGAATGAAAAATGGTTGTATCTCTGAGTCACAGCAGAGATCAGACTAAAAAACACCCAGAGAAAGAAAGACCCAGATCCAGGGCATCAAGAAGCCAAAATCCCAGGATGTCATGAGTAATCCCGAAAAGATGGCACATGGTAATCCCTGCTGTTGGGCAGCCCTTGACAAATACTAATAGACATAAGTGATACAAGCTGAGGAGCTGTCATAACATTAGCTACATAACCTATCACAGAAACTACCAAGTGCCTTGGTAAAATGTCACTCCCTCAGAGACAAAGATTGAAAAGTTTTCATGCTTTAAATTTTTCCACTAGCTTTTCTACCAAGATGTTTAGAATCCATTTGCATGGGAAATGCATTTCATCAATAAAAGGTTCCCCAGTTGCAGCTAATACAAGCAGTTGTACCAGCCTCTGGTGTTTTTGAAATAGTCTGGACAGTTACATACGTATCAAAATTATTAGAATGGGCTGCTAACTTATGATCACTAGTGGGAGAGGATTTGCAAGAGAGGAAGAAAGTGGCTAAGGACAGGATAAATAGATGTCAAATAAATATTTTATTGTTCCTTTTCTGCTTATTTTATTTTGACTACTCTGGTTTACTGCCCCTTTTGTATGTGTCAGAAGCTATACCAAAATGAACACTCTTCCATAGAAGGTGAGGCTGCAAGATGTATGTAGGCTGTTTTTATGATAAAAGCTCCTTTAAACATTCTAGAATTATGAAAAAAAAATATTAACAATATTCAAGTGAATACATAAACCATGGTCTTCAATAGACCAAGATCTGATACCAGGGATATAACTGATCCAGGCAGGGAAATAAAGGAAGTTTTCTTTTCTTAAAGGATAGTGTAGTGACAAACCTATTTCATTTTTTAAAGAGAAAGAATCAGAAAATCAAGAAAAGGGCTGTTGGGGAAAACAAGCAATCAAAGGTAGTAAATGCAGCAGTTTAATGGAGGTGGCAATACATAAGGAAAGTTTAGATCACCTAGATTAAAGTTGTTAATGAAACTTAAATTCTTACATCAAATTTAACAGTTTGGAACTGGGCTTCACTGAATCCTGTAAATCACCAAGTTACACACTTGAACATTCCTAAGACACAGTTTTTCCATTTAGAAGCAGAACTCTATGTGACTATAAACGTTTTAGCAATGGAGTGGAAATCATTACAATGCTTCGCATTTGTATTCTGCATCAACAGGAACAGAAAATTTACAGCCTGTGCATGTCTTCCTGTTTTTTGTTTTCATGTTGGAAAGAAGTCAAGGGCCTCACTTTGCAGGCCCCAGCTAGAAGTCAATAAGAGCAGGAGCAAACCTCCAAGCCTCGGAACACCAGACACTGTTACATCACAAACTAAATGCACCACTTGGATTATCTGCTGTTTAAAATAGAACTCTTTAGCATGCTATCTATGTGAATAAAAGCATAAACATTTCAGCTATCAACTCATCAAAACCACTTGAGCAAGCATAAAATATCTTCTTGGCACCAGGTAGTCACTCTGTCCTCTTAACACGATTTCTCTCTTTCGAACTTACTCTTCAGCCACATGCTAATGGGTTCATCTTAAGATAGCAAAGCCATGCATGCTTTTAATATCAGACTTCCTTGCATTGGCAAGAACTACAGATTTTTTGCTGACAAGACATTTTTACAACTATATGAATGGTACATCTTTGTTTAGGGGAGAAAAATGAGGTGAGTAAGAATTCTGAAACACAAATGATGCCATGTGAGTCTAAACCAAGTGCAAGCATTACAAACCACTTCACAAATGCAAATGAAGTAAAGTGAAGAAGAAAATGAAAGTGCAGCTCATCCCCAAAAATGCTTTCTTTGTGTTTTTTCTCTAAATAGCCTTTATTTTTTGCAACTTGTTTACATTTCCATGCTTATTTTCGTATTTTATTTTTTATTTTCCATGTTTATTGAGCAGGAGTATCTGAAGCAAAGCAATTCTTCTCATTCATCTATTCATCTTATTTTTTTAATTTCTACCTATGTCCTTGGCTATTGTTATTTATTTGTTTCGAAGGACTAGGCATGGCCTCTAAAACCACAGATCCAGCCCTTCCTGGGGCTGGTCACAGAGTCTACCAGGCACAGACTGAAACTCTCTCATGACAAATGCTGCTGGTGATTGAGTGCCTCATGAAGTGGAGCACAAGACTCCTTCTGCTACAAGAGGTCTGTGATGACAGGCTTACAAGGAAACAAGGATGTCTTCCCTTTTCATCCCTAAGACAAATCAGCATGGGTTTCCTCTGTTCTGGCTATCCACCAGAAAGCCCTCACCCATTACTCTTCCCAGTTCCCTTCGCAGGCAGGCACATACGATTTTCAGTCCACTCAACCATTAACATCACCCCTTCAACTACACTCGTATATACACACACCCTCTTCCCCTTCAACTGAAAGCAGAAAAATTAGAGGCAACTGGGGAGAGCAGATTTCTCCCTAAATCTTTGTTGCTGAAGACAGCAAAAGAGCTTAATGAGTGCCTTGGCCCAGAGCCCCAGGCTGGCTTGAGCCGGCTGCTCCTGCGACGACAGCATCAGCACGGTTTTATTCTCAGCTCAGTCAACACCTCCCCAGCAAAGGACTTCAATCACACCAGATGCTGCATTCACACAGCAAGGCACACTGTCTTCCTGTCTATTCCTGCGGGTGACATACCAGAGAAGATCAGGGAGAAATACAAGAGAAATCCATGCCTGTCCTAGACTACTGTGGTCAGATAATTCTTTTTGGATTTGTATCAAATTCCATTTAATGTCATCCATTTCTGTGGTCTCTTTTTTCCCCCCTGCCACTGAGGTCCTCTCAGCTGTCCCACTGACAAGTCGGCCTTTTTCTGATGTCCCCAAACGCCTATATGGACACAGTATCAGATAAGCACTGGGATGAGTGACTGGGTTAACTGATAAAGTTGTTAATTAAAGCTCTGTTTTCAGCACTGATGAAAGATTAACTGGGCCAAAATTTAGAGCACAGGGGAAGTTTTACTTTTAACAATATACACTGTTTGGTAAATAAAAGGCTCAAACAATTTCAAAGATAGTTGTGCCAAGAACCTTGCAAAAACATTTTCCTCCTCAGATAATTACACAAACGGTGCAATTCACTGTAAAGCTTTGTAGGTTTAACTTTGCAAGTCTCTTGTAAACACTGAGGCTAATTCCCTAAAAACACTATGGACTGAAAGCACAATCATTTCATAATCCCTAATTACATATTCCTAACATTTCAAACTGGCCAAAAATCAAAATTACTGGAAAATTGAAAGAGGGTTTAAAAATAAATTCTGTTTTCTCCGGTGTCAGGTTAGATATGCAGTTGTTGGCAGGACTGTACATGTAAGATAATGAAATCATATTGGTATGGTAGTGACTACACTAATACTTATCTTAAACTATGAAATGGACCCAGTATAAACTGCATGGGTCTCAGGATGAGGTGACTGAGCCTGAACTGAGTTCCTGTGCAGCCCATAGAAAGGCTGCTGCTTTTCTTTCTGGCACTGTCACAATCACCAAACAGTTCATCATTACTGGTTGTATAAAATACTATGGAAAGTCTAACTAACATAAGCTGATATACTCCTGAGGTTTAAAAATATTCTTTGGCACCCCAAGTGCTTACACACCTGTTTTGTTACTTTTTCATAATATTCTCAGATGGAAAAACATGTAGGTAAATTGTGAAGCAGTGTGATGAGCTAAAGTGAACTGTGATGAGCTGGATTGTCTGAAAATAAGCACAGTTTTCCAAGCATGTTTTTTATTTAAATGCTGCAACAGTGATTATTTACTGTGAGGATAATAGAACAGATGGTGAACATTTAGCTGACCAATATTTACTGGTTGCACATGCAGTACATCAGGACTTTTATAAGCATTGAGGTAATGACTTCAAATCACAGCTTGTTTTATTCCTTTTAGGCAGGAACTTTTAATAAATAGAATGGAAAATGAAAAGTGATTACCACTTAAAGATTACACTTAGGTCTTGACTACCTTGCATTTGATTTGTTCAGTTTTCATAACATAAGCCTGGGCTGTCAGGTCACAATGAAAGCACTCATTTATAGTCTATATTAAATTTAATTAAAAAATGCGTGATGCAAAAAATCTGATTGCATGTTCTGATCTGATCCCAGATTACAAGGACCTGAGAGAGGTGTCCAAAATGGCCCCATCTCTACTGATAAATTCTAAAGGTGCTTTGTTTTGGACTACTCATTTAAGAGCAAGCTTTAATTTGCTGAGACTGTGCTCTGTTGGCATTATCACTTGAGATAATCAACATCAATACACAGGTTTTTTGAAATGTCAGAGCCATCACTGATGGTGTTTTTGCTGCTTTCTAATTACATTTTGAAACAGGTGAACTCATTCCTTCCAGTTACCCTACAGTAGTTAATTGACCTCTTTGTGTTGTATTTTCAAGAACCATTGAGAGATGTTTATATTGTAGCTGTGGTCTGTCTGTGATGAGGCAATTTCAGAGAAAAATTAAAAGCCACATGCGTGTTTCTTGGTAAAGTGTCTGGCTTATCTTAATGATCTAAAGCTGTTTTGCAACACAGATATCAAGTAATCATTAAAAAGCTTGGCTTGACACCACCAAGGATGGAATATCTTCCCTATCCATGGAGCAAATACATAACAGCACCGCAAGTACACTAAACTGAAAACACAAGGTCTAATTCCCTAATTTGGTCCCCAAATGGAGCATGCCAGGTGGCACTGCTGTGTGACTCTTCTTAAATATAATTCACATTCATAGCAACAATTTTGTATTTCAACAACCAAGGCTAAATTTTTTAAGGTTTTGCCAGTCTTTTTCTTCATAAACATTTATCTTTTTTTTTCATAAATACTTATCTCCTTACAAAGCTCTGTATTCAGGTTCCAGTCTACTTTTTAAAAGCTTTTTGATTTCCTTCCTTTCCTTCCAAATTAATTTCTACTTTTATTTGAATAATTTAAATATTTCCCCTTTAATTTCCAAACGAATTTATTTAGTTTCCAATTTTTTACCACCTCCTGTTCCACACTGATGCCCACATATTTTCAAATTTTAATCCTTACATATTGTTTTTTACTTAAGATTGCTGTTATCTAAAGCACTCTAAAATTGTCTGAGAAGTAATTGCTTAGGGATGTGGAAGTGAAAGGTCCATGGAGAGTTTTGTTAATAATTTTTACATAGAATGTACAACATAATAATTTTATGACAGTAAAAGGAAAGCAATTAAATCAATAAAGCAAAAGAAAATATGGAAATTTATTTTATTTCATAAAATATATATTAAGGCTATTTAGATTCCCAAATTCTAAAAGAAAAACTCTAAAATAAGTACTACTGCACAGGGTGGTGCAGTATGATGAAAGAATGATGAAAAATGAAACACACACACAGAAAGGAAGAACTCCCGGCCTAGGAGGAATGCCTTCACCCACAGACCCACAAAGAATGGACAACTCATTGGCTCACTTCCACATACAGATAAGTTGACAACAAAGAGAGGGACTTGAAAATGGCAGAAAACAAACATAAAAAATTCAGAGGTCATTTCTGTTCAGAGAAAGATTCAAAACTTGAAGAATTCAACAAAATCTGTAGTTTCGCTGTCACATTTTCTTCACACCTTTTTGATTCTGTAATGTTGCAGAGCATTTTGAGAGCTGTAAATAACAGAGATGTAGAGAAGGGATTATTCTAGCAAACCTGTCAGACACATATTATCACAGATGTCTGCCCTCAAGTACCTGGCTCACACCAGGTTGCGGTATGACTGCTCTTCAGGTAAAAAGTGTGTGGGGGATTTTCCTCGACCTTTACACTTCAACCCTAACCCAGCTGAAGGTTCTATGGAATGGGGTAGGAGTAGCAGCAAACACTAATACGTATGCACTGATATTGGCAGAAGCCCTGAGAGGCAATGCCCTGCTGAAATGGAAACAGGAGGCTGGCCAAGCAGAGTGCATTGGAACAGGAAAGCAAACCCCGTGAACACAGGAAAAATAGGATGAGGCAAAACACTGTAATTTTGAAGTCTTGTTTACAGAAAGGCCTGCGGATTACTTTCCATGAGCTGCTTTTCCTCTTAACTGTGATTCCTACCTATGCAGGAGTTGTACTATCAGCTTCTGCAATACCATTTCACACTCCACCTTTTTCTCTCTAGCCAGCAGCATGTGCGTGCTATCTCTACAAGGCTGCTTGGACCAAGACATAAACATGATTTCTACCAATACTACGGACTGTACAATACATCACAAATGAACAAACTATTATCAACACTAGGCGCTATCACTATATTTATGGTGACAACTGTGTGTATCCAATGGGCAATTAAAATAATGTGCTATTTAAATAAATCAGCTTATTTTCTTTTCCTTGTTTGTTCTCTGAATATCCAGTCAATTTCTAACCCATGGGGGTTTTTTTGGAAGTAAGGAGGTTGTTTAGGAAAAAAAAGAAGGAAACACTTAATTGTCCACTTTCCCTCATAGCACTGCTCAAAGGAACAGTGAATAAAATCTAGCTTTCACTGCCTTCTCAAGAATCTTCCATGATTTCTGACTCCACCAAGTAAGTTTCAATGATACCGTCCTAGGTAAGACATCAAATATTTCATGTCCTTGACATGGTGCTGCCATGGCTTGAAACTAGCATGTATGCAATGCTCTGATTTCCTATCTGCTTGATTAGAATACACAGTTCTTCTCCAACTGAGCCAATAGTCTTACAAGAGATCGATCCTATAAGACCAAATGCCGAGCCAGCTGGATGTATTTTCCAATGACGTAATTCAGTTACGCTGTCTACTCAGAAATTTGGTTCAACACAGTATATCACAGAACAACTTCTTTTATGGTTTACCTCACAAGCAGCCTGTGATCCTCTACTACCTGCACACCCCACACAACAAAGACTTTACATATGGCAAAAAGAGTTCAGCTCTTCTGCCTTTCATACAACCTATGAAAATGGCAAAATGCACTTCTGGATCAAATATCCCTTCAAATGCTCTGACAGGGAGATGCCTTGTTGTGACAGACTGGCGTTTACCCGTGCCTGCAGGGAACACATTAGCCACGTTCATTCCAGCAGTAAGTAAACAGCCAGCCTTCATGTATGGCCTCCAAAGGAAGGTTCTTTGCAGTCATGTTTGTACTGACAGATGCTATTTACATACCTTTGAGAAGGGCAATGAGTCTAATTCTCCATATAAGTCAATAGGCCTACAAGAGTTCTAAATCAGGGAATAATATTTCTTGCAAATAAGCCTAGAGTATTTAAAATAATCCTAAATAAGACAGCATGATTATTTCTCAAAAAGCAGGAGAATGGATTGACTGGAAAGCTGGATTTCAGTTCGTCCAGATGTATGCAACAGAATCACTTTTGTTTTCTTACAGCTGTTAAAAAGTTATCCATCTTAGCTTTCACCATGGAAAATTACCAAACTCAGGGCTAGTCATGAATGGCACTAGAGTCAATTTAATAGAGACAAAAATATGTCTGAGACAAAACTGATTCAGATGTAGAAATGATTTATAACGCTCTTTCCCCAGTTTCAGCTCCTCTTTCCCCTACAGTCCCTTTAAGCTCAAATATCTGTAATCTGGCATGCAGCTAAAAGAGGCCTCCATGACCTGTTTGAAAAGACAGGAGAAAGAAGTGTTCATGTATTAGAACAAAAGAATTTGAATAGGTCTCCAAATATGAAATAAGTACTTACATATTTTCTTTTTCTACCACACATGACCAACATTACTGGAGCCTTTTCCGAGCTGAGCAGAAAAAAGGCACTCTTTCCTGTATACTCAAAATTCCTGTGTCCTTTCTAGCAGACAACCAACCCCATAAAGCCAAAAGATAAAAGATAGCAAAACAATATTTTGGGGGTTTTTTGCCACTGAAATCATGTGTTTTACCAAACATTCTTCTGTGAAAGCATAGCAGTAAATAACAAGTAAAATAATGCTATGGGAGAAAGATGTTTACCTGTTATCTTCTTCATCACCTTCCTCTGCAGTCTATTCTAGATTTCCAGCCTTAGTCCATTCATCTCAATTTAGGACAGTTTAATCATCTATTTGCCAATTCCACAGTGGAGTTCTAAAATACCACTGCAAAACAGCATGCTTGGATCATCACAGTAAATTATTCCCATGGTGGCATTTACAAGTGAAAACTGAAATAACATTTTAAGAGCTTTTTCCCCTTTTTTCTTTGATGCAAGGGTTCTGCTGCTTGGAAGCACTGCCAGACTCAGCATTGGGTGGAGTCCTCTGTTGAGCAGAGACCAGACCATGCAAGAGGTAACAAAAGAATTCAGTCCCATGATAAATTAAATCCTTGGCTTCACTTCTCAAAGAGTTAGCAAGGATCTCAGCTAAAGCCAAACATAGTAGCAGTTTTTCTCTGTGATGCAAATCCATCTTCAGGATGATCTGGACCAAGACAATCTGAGAAGCTTTAAGTTAGCTACAAATTGAACACTACGTACTACACATTGAACAGGTCAAACTAAGATGAAAAAAGATCAATAAAAGAAATAATTACAATACTGACCATGCAAGACAAAGCCTGGTCTCTGGAGTACATGAGAGCTCATCATCTTCTCCATTGACTTGGAAAGAACCTGAACAGCAAAGTGGGCTAGAAATCGACAAGCACCATTTGTAAATACATCATGAAGTTGTTAATGTGTAAGTACCTCTAAAACAGGTGGGTTGTGGGGAAAAATCTTTAAGGTGCAGCAGTGTGTCATACTTGCACTGAAATTACCATGTTCCTCCTTTTTTAGAGACTGAAAGTATACTTCTGCACTGGAGTCCATCCACATTATCCCAGCAATGACTCCTCCTTTGGGAAGTATCATTCTGGCATATCACTTACTCATATCCTTGCTTGCTTAAGAAAGCAGCCAAGATCCATTGGTTTCTGATAATATTTTTTTACTGGAAAAGTGGGTTTTCTACCACTAAAGCCACTGCTTTGACAAATTATGTAGAGGAGCCAGTGGAGGGTGGAGTGTATGCAAAGTACACCACTCCCAGTTGAAGAATGTGAGCAAAAGAATGACAGAGACCATGATAAAAGTTGATTGTGTGAGTAAAAAGGGCAAACCACTACCACATGCATGATGAAAAGTCAGGAAAGATGTTGTCCAAAACACGACTCCCAGGAGAGATGAGATCACGCTAAGCGGGGGAGGAGGGTATGTACAGGATGTTGTTTTGTAACTGTCTAGTGTTTTCCAGAGTAAAAGTGATTGTGGTTTGGCTAAACACAAGTTTCTTGCCTACCCACTGCTTTATCCCTAAAGACTAGAAACAAGAGCTCCACCAGCAGGTAGGCTCTCTGGAAATGCATCCAAGCAACATGGATGGTGCTGGGAATACCTCTTGTCATTGAAGTCTGTGTCTGACCCAACCTCCCTATTGAGATGGAAGTGACTTCCCAAGAGTTGTAGGACTGCCTCACAGCCCTAAGGGATAGAACCAGATTGACCAATACCCAAAACTCAGAAGCTCAATCCAACTGATTTGGTCATAAAACATCCACTCTCACAGTGGAAGGAAAGGACTGTAACATCCTGCTTCCAAGCTCAGTCTACATTCTAAGCAAGTTAACTGGTCTTTCCTAAAGAACTGACAGGCTAACAGTTATGTCACTCTAAGAGTGAAGCAAGTTTGTTATATAATAGTTCAAGTGTTCTGTAATTTGCTAGATTCTTTAATTGTGTTAAATTGCTTTTGTAGGGGCAGAGCTTTAGAAGAGATTTTAGTAATTTTTAACTTTTCTGGCAGTAAATAAATCCAAGCAGCTCTTAGAGGCCCTTCTCCTTCCTTTACTTCTCATCTCTCATCTACTATCCACTCTCGTGAAAATTCTATTATCTTAATCTCAGGGTACTCATTTCATTTGCCAGTATTGCTTTTCTTATCTTTTACACTCTTGACTTCACTATGTAATTGTTAACATTTCTCCTCCGCATTTAATGTTTGATTCCATGGCTGTATCTCCTTCTTGCTTTGCATTACTTTTCCTAGTTCTCTATTTCATAAGGCCTTCTAGTCTGTTAGTTTTTGCAGAGTCAGCTTCCTTAAAGGACTCAGCCTCTGTTTCCATTACTGCCAATGATAAGCTCTGGCATTCTGTTCAGAGTATGAGTATTGATACTAATTATTCTTTCAATCTTTATCTTTTGTTTATCCCTTCAAATATTTTATTCCATCTTGTCAACTGCTCTGTCATGCTACTAAACTTTCCTCTGGAACAGCATAGTTTTCTTTCTCTAATTTTTTAGTCTCACTCTTTGCTCAATAATAAGACTGGTTAAGTTCTAAAAACTAGCACTCTTGTACCCATTTTTATTAATATTTTGTCATAGTTTAGGAATGGTACTCTCCAATTTAGTCTTCCCACTGAAACCACTCTAAACCATGCAGCACTGCTTACTCCTCCCTCCCTTCCTTGAGGCAGGGACAGGAGAATTGGAGGCACCAAAGGTAAAGATCACAGGCTGAGATAAGAACAATACACTAGAAACAGCAGTGGGATAAGAAAACAAACAATAACAGTAACAATAAAAAAAAGAGCATGAGAGGCAATTGGTTCTCATGGAAATGCTCATCACTATACCCTGAGGAGCCCAAAAATAGCTGGCCCTCCATACCCTTACTTGAAAGGGACTCCCTCCACCACTCCCAGAAAAAGAGATGAGGTGCTATAGAATAAGGTCTGGATCCTGTCCATGCCCCCTCCTGGTTACTGCAAACATTAACCCTGGACAGAACCAGGATGTGGTCCTACCTGCCAGTGTTAGACTTGGGTTTCACTTCCATTAGAAAATCACAGCACAAAAGTGAAACAATTATCAGTTGAAACAAATTTCACATCACTTGTTTTATACTTAAATCCACTACCTTGCCTTGTATGAGAGAAATAACCCTCTGAAACCTCCCTACTCCCTAATTTTCTAGGTTTTCTTATTTCTACACATTCTCTGATATTGCAATCCATTAAAACCACTGTAGGCTTTGTAACTATATTTTGGAATTCTGCAAACTTAGACAGCTACACAGCAGGATTTCATATTTCTGACTTTCTGTTTCCTATCCCAGTCTTGTCTAAAGCAAGTTTACACTACTAAAATGTATTTTCCTTGTGAAAACTATTTCTTGTCTTTATTTCAAGGTTCTGTCTATCTCTGTTACTTTTCATCTGCAAAGACTTGCATCTATCTATGTCAGCATGCCATTATTGTTTCTCTGTTATTGATGCAATTAAGAGTTTGGGTCAGAAAGTGTCTTGCTTTTTTCATAATTCACTATATAAATATGTTACTATCAAGCAAATTATTCCAAGTTACAATACACTTTCTGTAACAACTGCTCTGTGACTCATTACTTGGAATAATCAGAGCTCAGAGAAAGTTATTATGTTTTCTTATACACCATGCAACATTTAATGCAGTCATACAGTGCCTATCAATGGTTAAAAGGATCTTCTAAGTCCATTAGGGTGACCCATTCCTTAGGTTCCCAGGAAGGTTCCAGAGGCCCTGCACAGAATATGTGTGAGTCTCACTACACTCCCAGCATTGACCTAGGGACCAAAGACAGCCTAAGGATGGAATAAAGGTGCCTCATGTCCTGTGCTCAGCTCTCATAGCTCCACACAGATTGGAAATTAAATGTAACTTGGCTGAGACATCAAGCTCAATGAGAGCTCAAGAGCACCGAGGAAAGCAAGCTGTTTATTATCCATCTGCCTACCCAAGAACACAAAGAATGGGAACAAATGTTTTGCTAGCAAGATGGATCCACAAATCATCAGGATACTCAGAGTGCATATAAGGACAGTCTGCCTTGAAGAACAGAGTACCTTACACATCATTAGGACCACACCATGCATGTAACCACCTAAAGAGGTGGATAAAACAGCACAAAGGGTTCACACAAATGTTATTTAATCCAAATGCATTTCTTTTTTGGCTGTGTCTGGACTCATTGCAACAAGAATCCAAAGTATACAGTTGTCCAACATAAAATACATGTAAAAACCATCACAACTTATCTGGTGATCTGACCTAGTTAGTTGAAGGCAATTTTATAGTGTCATAATCATAATTTAGTTTTATAACCTAATATATTTAGTAGACTGTTCTTTTGGGGACAGTTACAATAGACAGCCAAGATCAAATATTTGATAAGATTTTATGGCCACAGTGGCATGTAAAAAAAGTACAGGCTGCAACCTCAGAGTCATGCAGTAGTAGACCAAGGTGAAGGTTTTCCAGACATCCAAGTCAAAGAGGAATGCAACTCCCTTGATAAGTTAACAGATATACCCAAACTGGACGAAGGGCTGAGGAGGAGCAGTGTATTTTCCTGTAACAGAAAACAGCTTCCAAACCCATTATCATGTATGCATTTTCACTTCCCACCAAGGTTGTAGGGGAGACCAGTGCCTCTATACGGAGACTTTAAGTTCTTTTCATGCTGGAGAGAGAGAGAGAGAGAGAGAAGAGTAGCATAGAACATCAAGTGGATTCCTACTTATTGTCTTTTCTCTGAAAAAGCACAAATAAACTTTTATTCTTGGAGTGCCCCTTTATGCCTAATCAATAGGAACCCTTTTTTTGTTAATGTGGGAGAAAGAGTGTGTGGGGTCTGAGTGAAAAAAGAGCAGGGGATGTTCAGACTTACTAAGCTGGAAGGTCACACACCATAGGCCACCAAACAACAGAGTGGCATTGCTGGAGGTAAATCAGCGTCACACCCCAGAGCCCTTTTCCACACCATGACATATGCCTGAATTAATACAGTTAACTTTTTGACACAAGAGAGGACATTTGCAAATGAGAAAATTCAATTGTAGAGATAGAAGACCTACACAATTTTGGTTTTACTCATCAGTGGGAAGGTAGTTTTTATGTCAGTGAAATTGGCAAGACTTACTTGTCTATGAAAGTAAGATTTAAAATTTTACATTCTCTTCTGTAAAAGAAAAACATGTACCAAGAAATAAGCTCAGAGATATTAAAAAGAGATGATTTTCCATTGGGACTTGAAATTAAACTACCACTACAAATTTATTAGATTTGGAAGTGGCATAAATAAACATTCCAAACATTTATTATGATGGTCTTAGTAATGTTCATTACTATCTGTTGTAAATAGCTACAAAGAGAGGTTTTTAGCCAGCTAGATGCACAGAACATCAGTGGCCTGCAGCCAGAGAGGTCAGTCAAAGCATTGCTTTGCATTAACATGTCTCATAGGCTACCCCGATTCCTGCCCAGCTGCCCAGAGTTCCAGTGCTGCTGGGGCAGCTATCAGTAGGAGCATCAGTACAGCATCATAGCAGCCCTTGTTTTCACCAGCAGTTTGCAATTCCTGAAGACTTGCTTCATCCTTCTCTGGAAAAATTCCCCAGCAATAAGTGAAGCCAATTATTCTTCTGCTTACCATTCACAACATCACACAGAGCAGGAGAGGGAGTCATAGTTGGTAGCAAACGATTTCCAGAGATATGACCAGCAAAGGGACTGAAGAAAGGGGCCTGCAGTTCTCCATTGCATTGCATCTTTGCTAATCTGCATTTACCTCCCACTGACATGAACAGATTTTCATCTACAAGAATAGATTCTGTTATGCTGCATGGCCTCTTTAAGTTACATGAGCTGCTGTACTTTTCTGGTGCCTTGCTTGACAAAAAGAGAGTTTGCAAGCAAAATCTCTTTTTGGTCCTTACAACATACTATGCATTTTTCTCTTTCATCTTTGGATTGAAATTTCTAAAGAAATTAAATGAGCAGGGCAAAGTAAATCAGCAGAACATAATGTGACCATTAGCTATCAACTGTAGTGTGTGCGTTTATGAACCTGTCACTCAGAGATTAGACCAGACATGATTCTCTCATCAAAGGCTTCAAAGTCAAGCCTGAATACTCAACTGACTTTCCTAAGATGGGATTCTCCTACTCTCAAAACAATCATGTCATTTCTGTCTGTGCTGGAGAACCCTCTCATATAATGACACATCAAGTATCATTAGTTTGCACTACTGAAGCCAACTGCTCCAGCATCAAATTTTCTGGTAAGTTCCAGTGTGGCTGACTTCCTGCCTTGCAATTTGCTGACAGAGAACATTAAGGCATCTTTTCCATACGTGTTAGGACTGCTGTAAGTTCATTTACAGTTCCAGTGAACTGTCATCCAGTGCAGCCCAAAGGCTTAGAGCATTTGCTGGAGAGCTGTATTCCTAAATCAAGCACTGGGTTATTGTACTGGCACATTGCTTAGCACTTCAGATAATCTTTCATCTAAACTTAACATCACTATATTTATTGTACTTACTTCACAAGAATTTTGTAAAGCTTAATTAATATTTGTAAGTCTTCTGGCTTAGATAACAGTTCCTGATAAAATGCAAAGTATTATCACACGTATTAAAATGGCTTCACAAATTTATAGCTATATCTAAAAGTAGCATTGGAACCGTGTTAGAGCACTCTTGTTATCTTGTCAAGAGAAGCTAAACTGCTTGCATAACTAATAAAACTACCAATGTGATGAACCTTTCTGCTCAAATTTCATAAAGATTTATGCTGTATTTTAAAATGCGGAATTTTTTTTTCAGTTCACAGGTTTGTTAGGGCAAGGCAATGCTTTCCACCAATTAGAACAGAAACTCAACTTTTATTCATAAAGCTCAAAAGATGTTCTTCTGCAGGTTAGTGGAATTTCATCCTTGTTAGATCCTGCTTTTTACTTCTGCGTTTTAAGTCGTGAACAAAGTCAAAGGATACAAGGTGACATGTAAGGAAAAATGTAATAGACTTTAGCTGTTCATGCTGGTCAGATGCTGTCTTGGGCATAGTGACCACAAAAAGACAGGTTTTGATTCTTACCAAATTAAGAAAGATGACCAACAAAACCTCTACCTTCCAGAGTGTGGCCTTGCGCTGTTCAGGACACTGCCTTGGAGAATCCCCTGGGAAACAGTCCCTAGAAACACAGGAAGACTGAAAATACTTAAAGAAGGAAATCTTAAAAGAACATGGAAGCAGGCCATACCTATATGCTGAAAAACAAACTATTGAGGAAGACTGGCCTGCCTGAACAGGGAGCTTTTGCTGGAACTCAGAGTAAAAGCACAGTTTATGACTTTGAAAAAGCTCAGCTAAAACTCCATCTGGCCACTGCTGTGAAAGCTAATAAAAAGGTTTTTTTATAAATACATTGACAACAAAAAGATGGACAAGGAAAAAATCTCCATCCTTTATGGACATGCAGAGGAACACTGTAAGGAAGGGTGAGGAAAAGACTGAGATACTTAATGCCTTTTTTGCCTCAATCTTTAACAGAAAGACTTGTGATCCTCAGGGCAACAGGCCCCCTGAGCTGCTTGACAGGGATGGGGAGCAGAATGAATTACCCATAAAGGAGTAGTCAGTAACCTGCTGCATCACTAAAATACCCACAGCTCTAATGGGCTGGACAGGATTTGCCTGAGGGTACTGAGGGAGCTGGCAGAAGAGGCTACCAAGCCATTCTCCATCCTTTATCATGAGTCCTGGCTAACCAGCCAGGTCCCAGTTTGACTGGATGTTGGCTATTGTGATGCCCATCCAAAAGAAGGGACAGAAGGATGCAAGGATCCTTTGGTTGGGCTTTTCATCCCAACCTCATTGCCAGGGAAGGTTATGGAACAGATCATCTGAAGAGCCATGATTCAGCACAATCAGAACAACCAGGGGATCAGGCCTCAGCACAGGTTTAAGAAGGGCAAGTCCTGCTTGGCCAACCTGATCTCTTTTGATGACCAGGTGACCCTTCTGGTGGATGCTGGAAAGGCTGTGGATGTTTTCTACCTGGACTTCAATAAAGCCTTTGACACTGTTTCCCATGGCATTCTCCTGGAAAAGCTGGCAGACAAGGCTTGGAGAGATACACCCTTTGCTGGGTTAAAATCTTATGGGATGGCAGGTCCCAGACAGAGGAGATAAATGGATATTAATACAATTGGTCCCAAGTGGTGTTCCCTAGGACTCAGTGTTGGAGCCAGCCCTGTTTAATATCCTCAGTGTTGATCTAGACAAGGGCATTGAGTGCCCTCAGTCAGTTTGCAGGTGACACCAAGCTGAGTGACAGTGTTGATCTGCTGGAGGGCAGGAAGGCTCTGCAGGGGATCTGGACAGGCTGCATTGATGGGCTGAGGCCGATGGTGTGAGGCTCAACAAGGCCCAGAGCTGGGTCCTGCCCTTGGGAGGACAGGCAGTGCCACAGGCTGGAGAGCCACTTGGTGGAAAAGCACCTGGGGACACTGGTCAACAGCAGCTGAACATGAGCCAGGCCGTGCCCAGGTGGCCAAGAAGGGCAATGGCATCCTGGCCTGGATCAGCAATGGTGCTGATAGCAGAACTGGGGCAGGGATTGTCCCCCTGTACTGGTGAGGGCACACCTCCAGTGCTGTGTACAGCTTTGAGCCCCACAGAACAAGAAAGACACTGAGGTGCTGGAGCGAGTCCAGGGAAGGACAAGGGAGCTGGTGAAGGGTCTGAAGGACAAATCCTGTGAGGAGCAGCTGAGGGAGCTGGGGTGTTTAGCCGGGGGAAAAGTAGGCTCAGAGGAGACCTCATCAGTCTCCACAACTGACTGGAAGAAGGTTATAGCCAGGTGGGGGTCAGCCTCTTCTCCAGGCAACCAGTGGCAAAACAATAAGAAATTACCTCAAGCTGTGCCAAGGGAGATTCAGAATTAATTTCTTCAGTGAAAGGGTTGTCAAGTATGGGAATGGGCTGACTTGGGGAGATGGTGGACTCAACACCTCTGGAAGCATTCAAGCAGCCGTTGGACACGACAATTAATGCTGTCTATGATTGTGCCAATGAACACACCAGGCTGTGTTCAGTCAAAGGTTGGGCTTGATGATTTCAGATGTCTTTTCCAACCTAAATGATTCTGTGATTGTGTGGGGCAATTATACAATATTAGCAGTGATAGAGCAGCTAACATTACAGACAGCTTTTATGAAATAAACTGTATCCCCCCTACAGAAATTATTTCCTTTTTCAAAGAGCAAGACTAATGACTGAAGCTGCTTGCCTCCAGTATTGCCCCGATAGTCAGGGACTGAAAAGAGTAATGCAATGCAAATGCTTAATTTTCAACATGAAAAAAATTCCTAACCACAAAACAAAGAAACAACAAAAAAAAAGTCATGATCTCTCTTCACAAACCTCAAGCTTGGCCATTTCTGTTATAAGTGATGGGAAAATTTCCTTTCTTACCTTTACTCTTTGCTGTTAGCTGAATAACATCTGCCACACACATTCATCTCATAATCACAAATAAGATAATTTTAAAGATCTTATTTAAAGATCATCTTAAAGATGATACTCTTTAAAGATGATCTTTAAATAAGATCTTTAAAATGCTCATCTTAGCCTCCATGCAGAGGGGAGAAGCACCTAGTGAAGTTAACGGATAGGATTCAGAAGACTAAGTTCCTGTTTTAGCTGCATAAGGGCCAAATAAGGTTGTGAGAACTGGAAAAAAAACTGCATTGCCAATTCCTAGCAGGTGCTCCATAAGATTCTAGCAATAGCTAGATTACCCTAGGGCATGTGAATACACAAAATCCAGTGTGTCCATCCAGTGTGGTAGGTGCAGTCAGTAACAATCTTGCTGCTCTATAGACATACTGCAATAATGCAAACAAGTTCACCATTTGCACTTGAGAAAGTATTGGAAAATCAACTTAAGAACACTGGTAGCCGTATATGCAACTACTTCTGAGTACTGTCTATAGTTTGACAATTAGTAGTATTTAATCATAATATAACAAAACTTTTAATCATCATTTTTGATTGGGGAACAAGGTAAGGAGGAGGAAAGGAAAAAATAAGAAGGCAAGGAGAAGGTAAGGAGAAGATAAGGTAACTCTACTTACAACTGTAGAACTTTAAGGGCCCTATGTAATCCAAACAAAACTGTACGGTTGTTCTCATCTTCTCTTTCATAGTGTTAGCAACTCACAAGTTTTTATCAAGAATATTCCAGTACATTATAATTTTCTCATCATCAAAGCTCATGAAGAATCTTAGTTTATGGTTTACAAGAGTGGCATTCAGCCCTTACCTTAAACACTCAGCTTGTATGCCCAAGAAATGAATCCTTTCTACAGAATTTAAGCAGACAGAATCTCCCTCTACAGGCCTCCAAAGACACTCCTTGATTGGAAAGATATCCTGGAAGACTGTCCTGATGTGGTTAAAATGAAGCCACAGGTTAGGTGACCTGGGTACAACATGAAGTTTCTCATGCTGAGGTTTAAAAAATGCCTAAATGTCCCTTATGTCTAAAAGTTCAAAGTCCAAGGGGAAAGCACGGGGCATTTTATGATGCGTCAAGTCATGATTTTTAAGTTACTCTCAGTATCTTTGAAGTCTGTTTATTTAACATCCAGAAGTACTGCATAAGCTCTTGGATAAATATTTCAGCTCTCAAGTATGGCCCGTCACATGTTTTTCTCTTTAAATGAAGGCTGAGCAGTTCCTTTGCTTGATGACATTAATGGCAAGTGAGCAAAAGGCTGTCTAAGAGTAAGAAGGGCTGACCACATGCTTTCATGCACTCTCAAAGCCAGAAGGGAATTCAGTGTGTTTGGATGAGCAGCAGTGTGTTTGGTGGCTGATGTTTATGGCCTCTGCTGTGTCGAGAAACAAAATGTGAGTTAAACACTGAGGAATTTTCTTCTCTAACTTCAGTGTTGATGATAGGGATTTCAATGCTGCCATGTGGCTGACCAAAAGTTCTGTTCGCTGTGAACATGTGTAAACACAAACACAAGCTTGTCAAGCTTTGCAGAAACCTTGAGCAGGGATTTTATTTTCTCTTCTAAAAGTCAGTGAACTTACAGGTGCATCTCAAGTGCTTCTGAGAGTGCCCCTGCCACTCTTCCTCTCCAGTACCAACAGCAGTTCTGTGTGTTTTGCCTGCCTTGGTCACACTACCCCATAGAACAAGGGCCCAGATTCTCCCCATTTTATGATGTTAAAAATGGACTGTCACAAGGCCATCTGGTATATTCTTTGAAAGGAATTTGGAACATATTGTTTACTGGATGTTAGCAGCTACTTGAAATTGAACTTTTTCTGTGTGTATACATTACCATCCTCCAATCCCACAGGAATTATACACAAATATCCAGTTCTAGTGATGGAAAACATGACAGGGTGCATTTGGCAAGGATTTTTCATTTAGAACTGATTCCCTTGCCAGGAGGTTTCAAGGCTCATGCAGCATTGTTCAAATGGCACCTACCCTTCTGCAAACCATCAGTGTGGCTGAAAAAGCTTCCTGATTACATCACTTCTTTTCATTTTTATACCATTTAGTAAAAGTTTTCTCTGGTGGGAAAAAGGTAGGATTGTTTGCCTCAGCCCCATTAAACTTTCTCACACAGCCTCCTGAACCAGTTCAAATAGATTTATTTGAAAAACTCAGATGTAATAAGAGGAAAAATGGCCCAAAGCAGTAATTTTTGGCCTTTTCCATTTCTGGATCTTCAAAGTTTCTGCAGAAAAGATGGGAGACATGTATGGCAATCATAAGCTAAGCAAAGCCTTGATTTCATTAACTGTCTTTCAAACACTCCTCATAGAAAAACACTGTACTAAATCATTAATCACAGAGCTTAACTCATCCAGAATTTTTCTCTGTAAAACCAGGATGTTAGTCCTGTGCAGGGTTACTGCCCATGATTTGGCCTATACGGCCTTCACAGATAGTTATTAACAAAATCCTATCATGGAATAAAGGAAAAGATGTCTTCTCTTCAAAGAGACATTTGTCCATATGGCCTCAGCCTCAAGAGTATCTCAGAGTCTATAGATTTTGACTGTATGCTATACATACATGCAGCCTACTCATTTTTAACAGCGGAGAATTAAAGAGCAAGGGAATACCATTCCATGTATTTTCAGAAACTTAATTCCAAAGGAATTAGAAGCACACCAGAAATTTCCACTTCACAGTGGAGAGAAACTTCACAAGATGTGATGTGAAGCAAGATGCTCACATAGAACTATAAATCATAGAACATGATGAGTTGGAAGGGACCCATCAAGATCATACAATCCAATTCCTGCCCTGCACAGCACATCCCAAGTGTCACACCATGTGCCTGAGAGCGCTGTCCAACTACTTCTTGAATTCAAACAGGTTTGGTGTTCCAACCCCTTCCCTGGGGAGCAGTTCCAATGCTCTGGGTGAGAAAACTTTTCCTGACATCCAAGCTAAACCTCCTCTGACTCAGCTTCAGGCCAATCCCTCAGGTGCTGTC
Organism: Molothrus aeneus; assembly: GCF_037042795.1. Classification (NCBI taxonomy): domain Eukaryota; kingdom Metazoa; phylum Chordata; class Aves; order Passeriformes; family Icteridae; genus Molothrus; species Molothrus aeneus. Next base: position 40,957,454 of record NC_089680.1, read on the forward strand.
ACTGGTCACAGGAGTGATCAGTGTCTGCTCCTCCATTATCCCTCGTGAGGATGCTGAAGACCACAACAAGGTTTTCCCTCAGTCTCCTTTTCTCCAGGCTGAACAGACCAAGTGACTTTAGCCACTCCTCATCCGGCTTCACCTAGACTCTTCACCACCCTTATGGCCCTCCTTTGGACCCTCTCTTATACCTTCTTTATATTGTGGCACCCAGAAGTGCCCCCAGCACTGAAGGTGAGGCTGCCCCAGTGCAGAGCAGAGCAGGACAATCCCCTCCCTTGCCTGGCTGGTGATGCTGTCCCTGATGCCCCCAGGACACGCTTGGCCCTCCTGGCTGCCAGGGCACTGCTGGCTCATGTTCAACTTGCCATGGACCAGGACCCACAGGCTCCTTTCTACAACACTGCTCACCACCATCCTATTATCAGCCTACACATGCAATCAGGGTTGCCCCATCCCAGGTGCAAAATCTGGCACTTTCCCTTGACAAACTTCTTATGGTTAGTGATTGCTCAGTCTTGTAATTTATTGGGGTCTCTCTGCAAGGGTCTCCCTGCCCTCAAGAGGGTCAACAGTTCCTCACAATTTAATGCTGTCAGCAAACTTACTTAGTATTCCTTCAAGTCCTGCATCCAAGTTATTTATGAAGATATTGATGAGCACAGGGCTGAGGATGGAGCCCTGTGGAGCCCCACCAGTGACAGGTCACCAGTCTGATGTCACACCATTGACTGTAACCCTCTGTGCCAGACCCTGACCCAGCTGCTTGCTCAGCACATGATGTGTTTGTCCAGTTGTGAGCTGGACATTCTGTCCTGAAGGATACAGTGAGAGACAGTATCAAAAGCTTTGATGACATCCAAAAAGATTCCATCAACAGGCTTTCCTAGACCAACTGGGTGGGTTACCTTGTCATGAAAGGAAATCAGGACTGTGTTGTCCTCCAGGGGTTTTTCAATACCTCCCAGAATAATCTTTTCCATAATTTTACTGGGCACTGAAATAAGACTGACGAGTCTGTAGTTTCTAGGGTCCCTTTTCTTGCCCTTCATGAAGATCAGGACAACATTCACCAGCTTCCAGTCAGTTGGAACCTCTCCAGATTTCTAAGATGGCTCAAAAATCAATGTTCAAGAGGAGCGTTGCGATTAGCCGGCTCTTTGAGGACATGGTCCTATTCAGACCCCTGAGGGGCACAGCCCACAGGTGACTGAACCTGCAGCAGGGACACCCCCATGGGACTGCAGCCCTCAGGGGACCCACACTGCAGCAGGGACATCTCTGCAGAACCAAAAGGCCCAGGTGTTCCACAAGACAGGCAGACACCTGAGAGACTATGACAAACAGGAACCCACATAAAAGACACTAAGAAGCTGTGTAACAAAAATAAACCCAAAACAAACACAAACAAAAACAAACAATGAAGAAGAAAATAGCAGCAAAAAAAAAATTAAGAAACAAACAGCATCAGATGAAATGCTGTAAGAAGCAAAGTGCAACAGAACAAAATAAATAAAAGCACAGCAGAAAAAACAGTTATACACACAAGACCCAGACCCAGATCTTCTGTGTCACCTATCATCTGACAAGAGTAAATGGAACAGATTGACTTTAACCCCAACAAATACAGGGGAAGTCAAGCCTGGGAAAGAGGGAGGGAAAAGTTTTTAGCACATGATTTTTTTTATGGCTGATTTTCTCATTTTTTCCTCTCTAGCCATATCAATGTTCAGAAGTCGATGTGAACTGGACATAGATTAAGCAAAAATGCCCTGAGAAGAAATGTTTTGCCCATTGACTGATTCTTGGATTCTCTGGACAATAGGGTGTGTGCTGCCACAGGACAGGTCAGCCCAGGAAAGCTCCCATTTCTCTGAGTGGGAGCACATATCCCTCTCCATAAACACTGAACTGGAACCAGAGCGCCTGACTCCCATCAGGTGTCCCAGCCAACAGTTCCCTTTAACTACTCCAACATAAAAAATCATACAGAGCTTATTAATCAGCCCAGCCCAAAGCTAAAGGAATAAGGCAAAGTATTAATTATTATACTTGGAGGGAAAGGGGAACAAGGATTTATATTTAGTAGTAAAGAACTGATGCCCAATAATAAAAGAATATACATTAGTATGACTACTATCAAACACAGAGTTAGGTGTTTGTCACATTACATATGAGGTTTTAGCATTCAATTCTTCTTTCACCATGGTGGATAGTAAAACATGCTTTTATTTCAATTGGAGGTGAATGGAGCCATTAAGTGGAGTTGAATTGTTAGGCCATATGGTCTCTCTCCTTGTAGGTTTCTTCATGTTGCAGGTATTTGTTTCTGTTTTGTGTTTGTATTTACATAGTCTTGGCCTTTTTAGTGCCCTAAGGAGACATTTATAAATGGTCATAACACAGTAACCCACAAAATTATAGGCCTATAAATTATTCCCTCAGGCATTAAAAGAGCCTGGGAAAATACAAACGCAGACAGACTCAAAACTTTTATTTAACAAATTTTACACCATATTGATTGTGTTGAAAAAAAAAGTGAAAAACTATTTGTCTTGTGGACATATGTCATTTGGTGTGTAACTTACAGCACACACAAGAACAAACTAGGCCTTCCATAATTTCTTACCAAATCCTAGCTGGTGTTTTACTAACATGAATGTTACCAAATGACAGTGTACTTACTTATCACATCATTTCCAAAGTGAAACACTTAAAAGCCAAGAAATTAATAAAGGACATCTGAAATCTTAGACTTTTCACAGAGAAGAAAGGAAATACACTAATGGCCTCTATTGAAATGGCAATAGAATACCGCACTCATTGGTACTTTTGTTCTCAGAGCTCCTCTCTAAGACAAGGGCATGATGTTTTAAATCAGGGGGAAACCAAGGCATGAAACAACAGACTTGGAAAGATGCCCAACTTTGTAGAACCAGTAGAAACATGTGATCACTATTCCTTTCCACACCAAAGGGGCTCCCTGCAATCCCTCAAGGCTGTATTCACAGCCCACAGGAGCGCAAGCAGGAGGTTGATGAAGAAGCTTGCTTGTTTGGGTTGCCCATACAGGCCCCTAAAAGCAGAGCATACATATCGCAGAGATGTAGTACAACCACACCATTATGCAACAGATTTGGACAGTCCCAGCCCCCATACTTTGGGGACCAGCTCAATAAAAGCCTCACAACCAGCTTGCACAATGTCTACCATGCAATGATGATGATGTGGTAAGGACAAGGGTAGTGTGGATGCAAAGCATTTTGACACACCACCGAGTGACCCAAAATCCTGGCAGCTGAACTTGGGCATGTCACCAGATACTGCCTCAGTCACACCAAGAAACGAGAAGCTGCATGAAAAACTAAGTGCAAGCCCAGGAAAGCTATGCTGTGACTGACTTTCTGATTGCCCTTAGTTTCAACTGCAGACTCTCCCCAGAGGTTTCCCAACATGCCCTACCCTACTTAGCCAGTCTACTTAGCCTACTTAGCTTTGGGAAGATCCCAAAAGAATGTGGTGTAGCCATGAATAGTCTCAATTTTAAGGTCTAGTCAAGAGATACTAGTTTCTTCACAAGAAGATTCAGACTAGAGATGCGGTGGCAGAACACTTTGAACTAAAGTTTGCAGAGGACAAATGTCTCCACATTAATCCCAGAAAGAGTAACAACAAGAAAATGTCTTTGTCAGTTATATCCAAATGATTTTTGACCTCTTAGTCCCAGAGATTATGGATTTCAGATGGTGATATTGGAAGGCCAAATAAAACTCAAATAATTGGTGCCCTGGGGACCCCCCTCTCTCTGGGAGACTGAAATCATCAGTAGACTGTATTGCAGGTCCTGATTTTGGCACACATTAATGTGAAATCAAGCTCAGGGGGAAGAATCTTAGATTTCACCGTAAATATTTTACTTACAAAATTTTTGGTTATCCATGATTTTTCTTGCTATGGTACTACTGTCACAAGCTTTGAGGATTTCTTTTTTTCACTCTTTCTTCTGAAAGGAATGAAAAGTGATTAAAAAACTATGTTTTTCAGTAAGATGAGCTACTAGGAAGGGACATTACATCTGCTGGACAGATAAATGGAGCTGTCTGTCCACCTGCATTTATGGGAGACTCTGCAGGGTAGTATCCTGGGGTGTGTTAGCTCTGCATGATCTGCAAAGAAACAGTCCCAGCTCATGTCAGGAGTGAAATAAGGCCCAGAATGGCAAAGATACATCACAGTTTCTCAGAGGGGGGGGCTTTGGGCAGAGCAGAGAGAAAATAAGCTGCTAAGGAGCAGACCCCTGCAAAATACACTTCCCTGATAAAGTTCTGTGCACAGATTTTTTTTCTAGAGCGTAACAGAAATTTCTGATTCAGTGTTTTTCCAGAAGGTACTGATATATTGTTCCTGCCCACAAAAGATTTCTATAAGCAAGAGGGAGAGTGTTCTATTCAGCCTTGCTGAATGTTTTTGGCTATAATCACAGAAGGACTGATATAGTTTGCTGGCCCTGAGGCCAACAGCCATGCACAGTGCACACCACATGCATCCCCTTCCCTATCCACCCATGAAGAAAGGGTAGAAGAATCCAGTCCAGGTCCTGGGAATGGTTCCTGGAAGGTCTCACAGCTGGGTCTCCTCTGTGAGTGTACCAGCTGGTTTGGACCACAGCCAGGAACTATGAGAGTTGTTTTATTAGTACAGCTATACCTCTCATTAATGTATCTGCAGCCACTTAGAGCAAACTTGGGCCAAATGAAGGTAAAACAGATCTACTTAAGACCTTGATCCTTACGGCCATTGTGCTGTCCTCAGAGAAAAATTAAAAATCCCCCTAACCGTCCCATAAAATGTTTTTCTGAGTCTGAAGCAGAATTCCATCCAGTTCATTTTGTTTCTAACAGCAAACAATTTTAAAACTCAAGGGCTTACACTCACAGAAATGAAAGATTATTGGCATCATAAATTTTATCACATTAATACTTATAAACCTGCTTCCACATTGAGTGCAGGTTGTGCACAAGTACCAAGTATACATTCTACTGGATATTTTTATAAAATCAGTTACTTCAAAAAATATGAATTATCAACATTTGATAGCTAAGAGCTAATTTTTATTTGCAAGTGTATGTTCAGTAAAATTCACAGAAATAAGATGTGATTTAGTACAGACTACAGACTGATGGCTTTAAACAACTTCTTACATTGCAGAGGTCCCATAACAAAACAAATCAACAATTGTCTAGAACTTGAAAATCACACTTTACCAATTTAAAACTTGTACAGAAAAGTTACATTATGTATTAAGTAATATAATTTAATCAAAACCCTGCATTCAGAACTTCTCAGAAGTGACCTCCATCTATATTTTTAAATGAAGTTATCACACCCTTTAAAATATTATTTGTTATTATTAGTGTTGACACAATAACATTGTTATTATAACTGTCAAAAGCCCAATTTATATTATGGAAAATAAAATCTGAAGACAATAAATTACACAAGGAGATTTAATTCAAATGTTGGATACTCTTATTCTACATAAATTCTTACAGGGGACCAGATCATGCAAGCAGATGCAGAAAACATCAGAGTTTTACTGAAAGAATATGCCCACACATAAAAAAAATCATTTATCTCAGGGGAATAAACTTCATTTAGAGGTTACAACAGAACTACAGCTGTATGAATTTAAACTTTACTAACTTGAGTTTTCTGCTTTCTAGCAGGATTTTCACTGATAGCATGAGCATGCATTTCAGTTCCACATCCATCCTAAATTTAACTGAATCTCTTTTGATCACCATTTAATTTATTCTCCATGCAAAGTTGGAAGTTGGAGAGCCAAAGGCAGTTTTTCTACAAGGGGCAGAAGTGAAAGGCAACATTTTGCAAACTGGCCAATCCAGCTACAGGCAGCAAAGGCAAGAAAATACAACACAACACTGCCTGTTGTGCTATTGGTCACCTTAGCTGTCCCAGGCTGATGAGCATTCAGCTTTGGGAGGGATGTAAAACACTGCTCTGGGCTCTGCACCAGCCTGCCAGAGGGATCTGACAGTTGGCTGCTGGGAAGAGGTGAGAGCCAGACTGCAAGTGCTAGCTGTCTCAACCAGTTCCATGGCTTCAGAGAAAATCATTCCTGAAGACTGTCCCTAGGAAGTGGCTTCTTTTCATTTAGAAGTTATTGCACACCAAACCATATGACCCCTTTTATGTAAAAAAAATTGTTTTCTATGCTTTGGTATAATTTTAAGATGATACTGTCATTCATTCATGGCAATAGTTTTGCTGAGGAAGACAGCAATTATGTACAGAAATCTCATACCAACTTTTGCCTCAGTTTAGAAAATATCAAATTTAGTCATTATTTGGAGTTACTCAGTCCCCAGATACTATGAGCAATACAAGAAAAACCCTCATCTTTTCAGAACCCACAGTAATTTGCATTCTTACATATTGCACATATTTATATGTCTACTTTACTGTCTATGTTTTGCTGTGCCTGGCCATCATCTTCCCACACCATCTCTGTTCTCTGCAATAAAAGTTAAGCTGTTGATTTGGGGTTTTTTGTGCTGTACTCTTTCCAATAACAGTATAGACAGTCCTCCAGTTTAACAGAATGAGGCTAACCACATTTGAAACAGACAACATCCAAAACATGAATGAGTTTGGTGCCAGCAATCTATTTAATACCTGCGAGCTGAAGAGTTTAGTTTCAACCTCTTGGTGTTGTACAACATTCAACCTCAACACAGGTTTAATCTTTTGTATTGGCTGCAAGAAAGCTCTTCCCAGTTGTTGCATTTCAAAATTAGCCTGTTTTATTGCATTTTTTCTAACTACCCTTAAAGAGAGAAATCTTGCAAGAAAACATTATTTCCAGGGATGCATTCTGGTAATACTTGCTTTGCAGAAGTTACATCCAAGCCTTCTATGTCAATGTTTCTGGTTTCAACAATAGTCATCATCCTTGATGATAATAAAATACACAGGTTTTAGCAGACTGCAAAATGTTCCATAAGAGAAGATGCAGCTCCACAGTCCCCTTCCTCCAGCCAGTTCTGGGTTATATCTACCTGACATTCTCTATTTGCATGCACCCTCTTTTATACATTGTTTAAATACACAGTAAGGTTGCTGCTTCTCTAGCAGTATAAATATACAACCTAGATTAGGTAATCTCAGTCTCAGTTCATTATTCAGTCTAATAATGAATTAGCATAAAGTTTCAGTTGAGCAGCTGAGGAGTCAAGCAGCATATTACAAAGAACTTTTTGTCCTGATTTTATGAAGATTTAGAAGTGGAAGAAGAAAAGTATTGTCTTTCTTAAGGCTTCATTTTAAGTAGCATTTCAAGACTTTGATTGAATACATAGTTCATTAAAAATGGTAAAGTTTTACTCAAAGAGTACTTTCAGTTCTTTGCTCCATTTAGGTTTTAACAGGATTTTGGCTTTCTTCCATTGTCAGAAAGTATTGTTTCCAGAAATCATCATTTATTAGAGCAGTAAGTCCTTAAAAAGTACCAAGACATGCCAAGAGGTGAACACCATCCTTTCTTTTTTGAAATTTTCTTAGGAATACAGGAAAGGTAGTTCAGCCTCTATCATCATGCCTGGATCTGTGTTTCTTGCTTCCAAACAGCTTTATTGATCCCTGTGTCATTCCTCCCAAGAGAATGGCTGGGGTGCCTCGGAAGCTCTCTCATTATGTAAGATGTCACATCAGGAGCACACTGGGGAATAGCTGCATCATTATGCAATGTCAGTCTGTGAATCAAGGCTCCCTTGCAATGCCAGTGCTTCACAACAGTTTGGTTGTGTCTCCTGTAGTATCTCTCTTCTGGTAACTAAATATTTTAAAATAGTTTATATTGACTCCAGGGACAGCTGTTGAGGAGAAAATTCCTTATTTCAAGCCAAATATGGAGTTCATGGCTTAGCTCAGGAATTGGACAATACCCAAGAATTTGTTAGGTTTTCTTCCCCTATGCTCTGAATTGTCCAATATCCCTCCTGCCTTCCCCTCCACCACAAAAACCCCTCTACAATAATAAAACCTAAAGCATATCCAGAGTGCTTACTATATGCTGACATTCCCTTAAAGACACAGTGTCAGCATACCTTAGGCCTAAATTTTGAATTTAATATTAAAATTTTAAACAAAAATGTGAAGTTAATACAAAATCTAAGTGATTTCAAACCTCCCCAGCAAAAAGAACTGTTCAAATTTAAAGTGTTCTCTAATGTTGTTGCTTTTCTAAGAAAAGTTTTACACTATAAAAGCTGGTAATTGAAACCAAATAGATTCTTTTTCTAAAGTCCAACACACAGGCCTGCTCTCACTTCACAGGCAGGAAAAAAATGCAAGGGGAAAAAAAATCTAACTAAAATATATTCCGAATTTTCTTTTTTAATGTTTTATCTTATATTAATCACACCTCATATCAATATTGCTTTTCATTAAAGCACCTACAATCTGGAAACCTATCACCCTTTAAAAGAAAATACATTCCTTTGTCCTAAGGAAGTGAAGCTACCATTGGTAATGAAAACAATAATATATCTTCCATTTCCACTAGCCAAATGTCTAGCTACTTTTCCTGTGACCAATCATAACAAATACGTCAAGAGTATTAAAAACACAGGAAATACTGATCAAATTCTTTTCCAGAAAAAAAAGGAAATATGTTTACAAAGTGAAGCATTTCTTACAGGAAATATCTCCATCTGAACTTACTGTATAAAACCTGTGTTGCACATTTAATTTCTGACAATTTTTACTTTTGTTTTAAAATGCAGGACAACATAAGGAAGTTTGAATTTCCACATGGTGTTTGGAAAATGATGCTTATCAAGATGGTATCACTCTGCACAGCTAAAATCAAAGAAGATTTTCTGTGAATCACATACATCACATAAATAATGTCACTGGTATTTTGTGAATGACACTATACATCAGTACCAATAGAAAGGAACTTGATAGCAAGGAAAACCAGTATTTTGTCACTAAAGTAAGGCACTATCAAGAGTAAAAGCAAATCTGTAACTGCCGGCCTCCAAGGCACAGGTGACTCAAACCAAATAATGCTTAATCCTTGTGATATGCGAAGTATTTTGAAGATATGCAATTGGAAATACCCGAGCAGTTATGAGTTTTAAAAAATGTTTCTTGGGTTTTATTGAGAATTCTTGGTGGAGGCGATATACCTGCGGGGTGTTAGTCCAGCAAAACCAGCTTTACTTTGGCCACTCACAATGGTCAGAGACCTCACCCCACAAAAGGTTTGTTACAGATGTTTATTTGTGCACAATCAGTTTGAGACAGACATGGCCAGCAGGAGCAATAAATTTGATCACAGCACTAAACTCACCAAAGATGAAGACGAACCAACTCCCCTCTCACAACCCATACTTGTACACCCCTTTTCTAAAAGCGTGTGCCTGGTATAATTACAATGCCAACGTGTTAGGGGTTAGTATTTTACCTTTGGTTTCCCTCTCAGGGAATTTTGTCCCATTTGTTGATAATAGAGACAATAATGACCAGTACTGAAGAAAACAAAAGATATGTTCACACGATGGAGGGGCAGGAGTGCGCCTGGCGGCGCTTCTCTTATGTTAGGTGTTTCTCTTAGAGGAGTAGAGATAGGGCAGGATTTGGGCTGGGGTTGGGTGCAGCTCCTCGCTCGCCCTGGCTCTCCCGGTGTTCGGGGTGCCAGAGGCCGCGGTCGCTGTGGGGAGAATTCGCCCCCACTGCGGGGCTCTGTCTCCACTGCCTTTCTGCTCCTGCAGCGGAGCTCTGCTCACAGCAGCGGCCGCTGCTCTGGGACCTCATCCACACCCAACCTCACCAAGGGGGACCCTTCAGCATCTGCTCAGGGCAGATGCTGAAGGGCAAACCCCGGGATCCTGAGCCCCTTCTCCCTCGAAGGGAGCCTCTCCCTGCCCTGTCTGGGAGCCGGGCTGCCACTGCCCAGCCACTGCGGTTTCTTTGACACTGCTCTGGGTTTTTTGCTACACTGTAGCCACACACCCTCTGCCTGCAGGGACGCCCTGCGGTTCCTGATGTCTCTTGCTGCCCCGGGTGAGCCCGCTCTGCCCTCCCAGCTGCCGCTCCGAGGCTTCTGCTGCCACTCGCCTTCCCCACCCAGCCCGCCGCCATTGCCGCCGGAGGGAACCGCGGCCGAGCCCGCGCAACAGCGCCCCCTGCAGGCGCAAGGAAACAGCGCATGCGCCCGGCCGGGGGCCAACAGCGCCCCTGCTGGCGGCAGCCGGAACTGCACCAAAGGGGAGAGCGCCTAAAGAGCGACGAGAGCTCCCTGGACTTTCTGTGTCTGTTTTGTTTTGTCTTTGCTTGTTTTCCTTGTTTTCCACACATACACCAGTAAAGAACAGTTGTTCCTTCTCCCATATATTTGCCTGAAAGCCCCTAAATTTCAAAGTTACAATAATTCAGAGGGAAGGGGGTCATAGTCTCAATTCAAAGGGAGGTTCCCGCCTCCCTTGGCAGACACCTGTCTGTCAAACCAAAACACAAGGTCAGTTTGAAATACAATAAAAGTGTGAGATGTTTTTGAAGTCCATTCTTTAAGGACTTTCTTGGAGACATGTCTTAGTCGTCTGATGAGGCAGTTGTCTCCTCATGGCTTACACACTCTACTTCCGGAGCATGCTCTGAGTAGGAGGTTATTTTATAGTTATTTGCTGACATTTTGTGTGCCAATCTTGTTTTAAGATGAAGCATCTGTATAACTGTATTTTGAAAGAAATACAGTTTCACTCAGCCACTGGGGTTAAGTGTCCTGGGAGAATTCCCAGTGGACTAGCATCCCAAGGGCATCACTCAGCCCAGGCTCAAGAATTTATTTGAAGAATTCTCTGGTAGGCAACACCAGAATTGTTGGCACAACAAATGTTAGGAGACTTGCTTTACATATAGTGGCCCTCTTAACATTGATAGAGGGGGACCCAAAGAAAGGGAAAAATCAAGGCTGTCTTTCATGGATCTCATAGTTCCACGCTTGCCGACTCTGAGCTCCTCAATCGTGTTCTGGTCTGCCCTTCTAACACGGATGTGGTAAAACTATTTGGTCTGACAAATTTGCAGCGCTCCTGTTTAGCAAAGTACTTTTCATAACACCTACAGGTTATCACCTACCAGCGCTTTGGCTTGTATAAGCATGGGGCCATGATAAAAAGGTCACAGCTTACACATGAAGGAAAAGAAAAACATGTAAGTGTTGCTGCAGTTTTCTAAAGTGGAGTCCTGGAAAAATTCATGTAAACTGTGCATAGCTGTAATGTGAAAGGGGACATTTGTTTCTTCAGAATGAATTACTATGGTGCAAGAATTGTCTTGGCAGATAAACAGAACATATTTGCCCAGTGTGTAAATAACTTTTTCTTTTGTAAAACTTCTAGTGAATAAGTAACTTTTTGAAAGGCAAAAAACACTCCATCTCTTTAATTTCTGTATTGAGAGACATACCTGTTCCTTAAAAAAAAAAAAAAAAAGGAAAGAAAGGAAAAAGGAGGTTTGGAATTTTTTAATTCTACCTTTTGACCCCAGTGGTTTTGGCACAAGTTTCAAATGTCAGACCAAAGAGTATTGCTCATGAAAAAAAAAAAAGCTGGCAAAAGTAATTCTCCTATCAGGGTCACATTCTAGAGTTCAAAATGTGGGAAAAATGATCATTTTTCCCCATTTTCCTAAGAGATTACTCAAATAAACATTTTTTAATTAGAGAAAGCACTACATGTGACTTTGCCCATTGAAATGCATTCGAGTGTCTCTCTGCACAGTTTTACTTGCACAGTTTCACTGGAAGGAATGCCTGCCTTCCACAAGCTGTGTGCAAGCTGGCGCTTCCCCCCTGCCTGACCCGGGGGAGTGAAACCTCTCCAGACCCAGGCAGCTCTATAGACAGAGATTCCTCCTGCCTCAAGCCCTGAGAGGTCTGTGCCCAGTGAGATGCAGCGTGAAATGCGGCGTTACCTGCCGGTCACCCACAGCATCCGTGTGAGTGCTGAGGTGCCTTGGCTGTGCTAACACCAGCCTGGAGCTTCCAGCTGGGCCTGCCCTCCTGAGCCCACAGTCAAAGGGGTTTTCTGCTGCAAAGGGATCTTTCACACAAGCATAACAGAGCTGAGGCTAAAATTTGCCTCACCAGAGGGAGAAGGGTGGGAGAAGTGAGTTCTGCTCAGCTGAGCCAAGATACCTTTTTCCTCTAAGCTATGGTCACCTCACCAGCCTGGATCCTCTGACAGAGGATGTTCATACTCCATGCAAAGACTTTTTTTCCCACTTTAATGGTAAGTCTATCAGGACATGGGATTCAAAGCTTTCCTGGGTGGTAGCATGGAACCTAAGTGTACCCACTGTTACAACATGAGTAATTTTGATACTTGCCAGAACTCGACAAAATAATCTCATCTCCTTGCCTGCTTTCTTTGGAAAAGTGACTTTTAGTTACACTATTTTGCCTGAACTTTTCTTCTCTCTACTTCTTTTCTGAGTTGCCAGTGGCAGAACTGCTTCATTATTTGCTGTACAAGAAAGAAGAATTGAAAAAGGGAAAAAAGCCTGTTTTAATTAATTGCCTATCAGGAGCTTAAAGTACATAGACACACACGCTTTAAAAAGATTCAACAAAACAAAACCCAAATAAGTTTTTCTTACCATTTTTTGACACTCAGCAGGTTGGAAGTTGGTATTTTCTCATGATTCACCTGGAGATCCACACACACTTTAAAAGAATTAATGAATATATCACTCCACAGAACACTAATGCATGCATTACTCATTTTGCCTCAGCTTGTTTGAAATGTTTGCATGAAGAGGAACTCAAGTAGGTACTGTTTCATTTCATCACCTACAGTGTCTGTAACCTGACTGTAGTAAAATTTACAGCCCTGGGCTCTTTTATGACTAAAATACTACTAGCTTAAGGATCTGCTGTATTTTTGGCATCATTATGTACATGTGTTTCTTTTGATACCAATCTGATACCAATCTATGACTTCATATAATGTGATTTTAAAGCTAGGAAATGCTTCCTTAAATTATGTTTTCAATATTATGGATCAGAGGTAGGAGATACTCTGTGAAACTTGGAGAAGAGCTCCTTTGGAAGCAACCTATACAAATCAAGACCAGCAAGTTGCTTATGTCTACTCATCTGTAATTTAAAACTGGTTAACTCCACAAAACAAAAAGACCTATAGGAGTCCTAGACAGGTAAATTAATAAAAATCTAGCAAGGTGTCTCTCAGTTATCCAGCAAAGAAAACTGGGCAAAGTGGAAACTTCACAACACACCAACCCTGCCACCTTTTGTTCTTGTTCCTGAAATTCCTTATCATATGAATTAGAAAGCTGCACAGAAAAGCCCCAACCAAAATAAAACTACCTGGAATAGCTTGTTTGTGATGAAATCCACACTGCTCAGAGGACAAAAGGGAAGTGGAGGAAGAGGACGTGAAACCATAATACATGTCACTAACTACCTGCAGTTCCCTGCCCCCCCAAATGTGAAAGGAGACTCAAGCTGAATATTCCTGGAGTCATCATAGGAAGTGAGAAACTGTGAATACAGCTCCTACTAAAAGCAGGGAAGGAGATCTAGCACATGAAAGCCTTCCCCCGTGAACAGCTGTCATGCAAATGCTAGCTGTCTCCTTCCCTATCTGAATTACTTCGGGAATATTTGAAATATCATGGTATAGCTGCTAGAGGAAAAAAATATGTTAAAGTGTACAACTATAAGCTAAAGGTCAGTTTTTTATTTTTTCTTTTTTTTCCAGTCCTCACATGTGTGTGATTACAAAAGGTCCCCTCCTATTTTTAATTAAAATTCAGTGCCAGAAAGCAGCTTACAAGCTCCTACAGCTCTTGTAATCTATAGCACAGTCCTTTAGGGCATCATTTACCAAATTTGACCAATATGTTTAACTGTTGAAACAAAATTAGCAAAGGTTTGTATTATACACTGCTTGAATTGTGTGTAATTAAGAGTAAACAAGCTCTATTGTTTCCATTGGTATCTAATATGGTGTTATAATAAACAGAAAGAGACAACCTTTGCTGTTGGGAAATTTGTACTCTACACAGTTATGAAAAACTGGGACTTCAGACTTCACTGTAGAGTATTAAGACACAACAGAACTGAGGAGATAAAATTCCTTTATAATAGATGTGATCACTGAAAGACCCTTGGAAAGAGACCATTCTTTAACAAATCATTCTCTAACAACAGTAAAGCCGGTAAGCAGCAAATACCTGAGACTCTACAATGCAGTGACCCTGACTTGAGTTTTAATGGCTGATGACATCAGATGCAGAAAACACAAATAGAAGGGAAACAATCGTTATTTCAGTTTTAAACACCTGTAGTATTTGATAACATTGCTGTAAAAAAACTAACAGTTGTCCAAAGCAGTAAATAAAACATCAGAATAGCAATTTACTATAAACAGATGGAAACACAATAAAAACAAACAGATACAATTGTATCAAAAATTTATTCATGGACCCTGCAAAGACACTATCACTTCAGTGTTTATGCACTGCACAATGCATAAGTGAACTTATGCATAAGTTTCAAGGGAATAACAAGTAGGAGGAAATGGTTAACAACAATAATTACTGGTTTTTAGATTGGATCCACACTTGAGCTCCCATTCTTCAAGTCAAATGCAAGAATTTTGTAAGATGCAACAATAAGTATTTTCATTTTGAACAAGTTTTGGTTAGAAATAAAAATCAGAATTTATTTTTTTCACTGGATGATTTTTAAAATGTTTTTTTTCCCAGATGACAGGGAACAATTTTGTTTGGGTGTTTGTTTTTATTTCCAAGAACGCAGTAACACTTCAGAACAACTCAGTTCACAAGAAGATCATTCTCAGCCTGAAGTCATCATGCTAGGAAAATTTTAAGAGCTGACACCTCAACAAGAAGCATTTCAGTAGAAAATCACATTCTGACACTACAGAAAGCCCGTATTGACACAAAGTCACTAACTATGGGATATTATATATACATATAATTAATATTATGCATTCTATATATTTTAGATTATTTTACAAGTCTTCATATTACATTTCATGAATATATTTGGAATTAATTTTTTTACATAGTTATACTGACTTATAGTTAACTTATAGTAAACTTTTACATAGTTTACATACTTACTAGAATGATGAAAATTTAGCCAGGCAAAGAAGTGATGGGACAATGTGCTCTGGCTGAGGGTTGCATTGACACCTAGGTGAAAGACTTGACACAGTTATCTGAGGATCAGTCAGGAAAAGGCCCTTCCTCCTTTTATAACAGTTTTTGATTGCTGTCAGATAGATGATGCAATTGCAGAATCACACAGAATCAGTTAGGCTGGAAAAGACCTTTGAGGTCATTGAGCCCAACCTGACTCAACACCACCTTGTCAACTAAACACTGAGTGGCAGTCCAGTCTTTCCTTTAACACCTCCAGGGACAGTGACTTCACCACATCCCTGGGCAGCCCCTCCCAATGTCTGATCAACCCTTCTGTGGTGAAATTCTTCCTGATGTCCAACCTGAGCCCTACCCTGGCACAGCTTAAGACTGTGTCCTCTTGTCCTGTCACTGGTTAACGGGGAGAAAAGACCGACCCTACCTGGCTACAGCCTCCTCTCAAGGGTGACAGACGGGCTGTACATCCAGGCACAATTCTGCTTGCACAGCACATGGCCAGAAAACTACATAAGCCAACACCCTAAAGGACAGTAAATATTTGACTGGTGTTGACATTGCCCACACATTTTTTTCCAAGATGTGAATTTCCTTAGCTAGCTTTTCTGCAGTGAACTGTCTCTATCTCAAGAGTAGAATATTTCCTCTTGGGCTTTGTTCCTTTCTATCTTTTCGCTGTCTTTATGGGGTTTTAGTTTAGTTTTGCTTGTTTGTTTGTTTGTTTTGGGTTTTTTCCTACTTTTTTTCCTTTTCTGACTTTGATGTATCTTTCTCTACACCCAATAAGGCAAACCTACACACAGAAATCAAAAGCACTGTTGTGCAAGCCATGTTTCTGTTGGTTTGCTGTGCAAGCAAACCAACATGGTGCAAGTCACTGTTAATGATACAAAGGGGATGGAGACCAGCACTGTAGCAGGAGAAATAGGACCCTCTTTATGGTTTCCTCACAGTTCCACATTCCAGGAAAAGCCAGCATCCAAACTTAAGAAGGGTAGCATAGGCAAAAGTCAGCCACAAGCATCTTGTGGCTCCAAAGTAACAAGATGTCACTTCAGATTAAGTTCTCTTGATTTTCAGATGAAAAAGCATAAGGCAGGGAAAGGAAAATTCTGCTGCCCGTGCTCACTTAGGCACCATTTGCACGTTCCCAGCAGACACGCTAACTATTGTCTCTGCAGCCAGATAATGAGCTGCTTAGATGTATTTATGTGGAACAAGTGACATCCAGTGGCCGGTACCGTCAATTACCATTCAGCTGTCAAGCCAAGTGCTCCAGCATCCACATCTTTCTTCTTCCCTTGTTCTGCTCCCTCTTTAGCCCAAGTGCCCAAACCAATTTTTCTGACTGAAAAGAGCTTCTTCAAAGCCCTCACTAGAAAAATCACATGGGAGACTGACACAAGGATTAGGGAGGCACAGAAATAGCCCAGACTACATTTAAATAAGGATTTTGATGTTCAGGTTTGCAGTGGAATTTGACTACAAGACTATTTATTTTGCAGGTTGTTTTAATCCTCAAAAAGGCAGAATTAAAGTTGATTTCCCAAAGGCAGTCTGATGAAGTTTGCTACTTGTCTGATATTCATCAATTCTCAAAGTGCTGCATAGAATACTCTCAAAATCACAGCTGAAATGAGAGGGCATATTAGAGATTGTATCTAAAAAATCCCAGCAAGACTATTCTGGGACTAGGAAACAGAACACAGCTGCTGCATTAGGCATTTTTTCCTGGGTATTCTGTATTCTGTTATGGGGTATTTTCACACTTACAAACTACATTCAACCTCATCTTTATGAGCTCAAAAATCAAGCGTTTTCATACTAACTTTCTCAGAAGAGATGGTTACATAAAAACCTACGAAATCATCTCATTAACCTGTTTTCCTGAGAACTACTCACAACAGCATCACATGGGCAGAATGTATACACCAGAGAAGATGGGGATGGGCAGATCTTCCACCTGGACACCCTGGAGTGATTCCTGTGACAGTCACAAGCACAAGGCCCTGCCACAGCATCAGGGACTTAGACCTTGCTGTTGTTCTTACGACCAGCACTCACTGAAAAACGACACAGCACAGAAAATCAGGCCAGGTCCTATCAAAAGGCAGCTGCTGACCATTTGTGCCATGAAAACGACTACATGTCACTTAGGGACATGGATGAGTGTAAGGTTTATGGTTGGATGCAACGATCCCGGTAAGCAATGATAGACTACAAGATATGTAATTCTGTAAGAGGTTGAAGTGTTTCAGTTAACTTTAAAGATATATTTAATAAAACATTCAAATCAAGTACTCTGATTTGAATGTTTTATTAAATATAAAAATATTAAATATTTTTATATTTAATATTTTATTTATTAAATAAAAATATTTAATATTAAAAAAAACACCATACAGTATTTTAAAAATTTTGCCCTTTTTTCCTCTCTTGAAATCTCACCTATAGAAACATGTGCATTCCATTTTAAATTCCTATTTAAGAATTTTCAAGATGTTACAATTTACAATAAGATTAACAAATATTTCTGCTAGAGAAAAAGGAAAACACACATTCATTTAATAATAAATACCAGAAAAAAAAACCACACTAGATATATTTAGTGCCATATTACTGTTCAATCATTTCAGATCCCACAGCAATAAGAAATTTTATAAAGGTTTGCCGGACATGCCATGGAAAGCAAGTTTTGTAAGAAGAAATCATGTAAGACCTAACAATATAGCTTGGAAAAGGACCAGAATATTTCAAGCTAAGCATACTTCAAAGCTAAGTACAAGGCCATTTCTGACTAGAGGAAGAAAATGAGGGCTGAAAAAAATGTGTCTATTCTTTTCCCAACTACAGCAGTTGCCTAATAAAAGATGTCAACTCTCCCTTTCATTTTTAGTCTGTTATGACAACAGCAGACCACCAAACAATAGCAACGACCAACCCACCAAGAGGGAAAGGTCTTTTTCAGAAGACAATGCCATAGCTGCTCCATTACACATTCTGCACGAGGTTAATTCTCAGTGGTAATGCAAATACAAGCTAAGCCAAAGCAACCTAACTGATGCTTCTGGAACAAGCTTTCAAAAAAACTCTCTAAATATGCAACCAGGCAGCAACATATATAAAAGTCTTGGATAGTTGAGCAAATATGTTTGTGGAGATACATATCTACTGAGACATAGGTTTTGACAACATACTGCAACACATGCAGAGCACTCTACTCCCACTGTTTAGACCTCAACAGTATTTATTTCTACAGAATTTTAATAAATGATGGCAAAACTTTGGCCTTTAAAGGTCTTCTTATTTTTTGGGAACTCGTGTTCCGCACCCTGAACACTTAAGTAGTGATTGGGGTGACAAAGATCATAAGTCCTCTTGTAAATTAGTGCTACCATCACAGGGCAGACAAGAGGCAAACTGGGACTCCCCTGCTCAGAAAGGTCTGTTATTAAGGAAAGAAAGGTCTGTTATTAAGGGTCTTTCTTTTCCACCATCCCTTGTTTTGGGATGCTGAAAATATTTTCTACACAGCAAATACAATCCAGTAAGGGGATAATGGTTTATCTACTCATTATTCAGAAAACATGAATGTCATATAGAAACATCTCAACATTTACATTTCTTACATGCCTTTTTCTTTTTTTTTTTTGAAAGCTTGTGAATACTGTAATAAATCATAAGTACTTCCTATAAGGAGTACAGGAATTTTTGGATACAGCATCAAATTTACACTGGATAAAGTATCTTTTTTATTTTGTGGAAACTTTCTTATAAAAACACCAAAATTTTTTTGGTAAAAAAGATGCTCTAGATACCCAACTCCTATTTGTCTCTGTTCCCTTCCTATTATATTTGTATTCAACACAATTTAATTGCTTGCAAAGCATGGTCATTCTTTCCCATGTTTTTATTCCTACAAACTATGGCCACCTCCTCCAACACAAAACACAGACAATTAAGAAAATTACCAAAACTAATTTTCACCCACAAAATGAATGCATCAAAATTTATACTGCAAGATCATCAGAGTAATTTCCAAGGCAACTACAACTAGTCTTAAAAGTAAAAGCCATGAGGGAAACAAACTTTGGAGCTAGGTAGACAAAGGCAAGTTGATACTAACTAAGCTTGAAAATAGAAAAATATTAATGAACATAAACTCTGGCAGAATGCTTTGGTATTTCCTGCAAAGAACATAATTCTTCAGGGATGGTAAACCTAATGTCAAACTGATCAAAACCTGAGCTACTTCCCTGTCTTAACTTTGTAATATATTAGATAAGTCTTGAAAAGAATCAAATCAGTATATTTTGAGGATAGAATAAAAAAGATATTGGTTGAAAACTAAGGCTCAAATACTAACTTTTGCACCTCACTGGCGTGGGATTTTTTTTTTTTGAGGAAAGAAAAAGCATTGTCTGCAGGAACAATTTTAACAAAACATCCTCTCAAATCCATGTCTTTCATATACTGAACTTACTCCTAAATTAAAGAGACAAGTAGGTTAAACAGCTTTTACAGCTGTTTGGAGTGAGAAGTTACCTTATCCACAGAAGCCTGTGCTACAGGTTTATTAAGATCTAAGGGTAGAATACCACCTTACAAACACAAGAGCAGCAAGGGACCAGTCTGTAGACTATATGTGTTCCAGGTTCTGGCTGGCAAAAGATCCAGCTTTCTTCTTTCTCTTTTTAAGAGCTGACAATTATGAAAACAATTATTTTGAAAAGAATGCATGCACAGAAACAATGTGTTGCTAAGGCTACTACTTACTTTATTTAAAAAATGGTTGCTGTTTGTAAGCCATTGTACATTTTCTGAGATGGAAGGATATCACGCCCCTCCAAACACTGAGATTTAACTGTTCAGCCCAAAGCCACAGAACTGGTCCCTGAATAGAGTGAACGAGAATTGACTGTTACAGCTGTCAAAATCACCCTCTCTTGAAAATTTTCTCATTTCTCATGTCATCAGCAAAAGACATAAAATTTCAGATGTCTCCTTCTTATTCAGAGGCATGCACTGCAACTCATTAGGGAGATCAATCCAGTGCATCTGCAGGATAACCAAAGCAAGGCTTTTTATGTGCAGTGTTATGCCGTTTATTACACTAAGGTTCTAAGCTATATTTTGGTCTTCAGTCACTTCAATTTCATCCCAATATTGTTTTACTTAAACTTTTAATAAAACTAACTTCAACAAATTAATAAAATTAACTTCAAGGAATTGTAACATATGTCTAACATGAAGACTATGTAGTCCCAAAGTAACACAATACACTAGGGCATGTTTCCACATTAAAACTGGAGCTTCTCACTCATATCATGTCCCATCCAGGCTGTAATGAATGTAAGGGGCTACCTGTGCCAGTGCCTCACCATCCTCACTGTAAAGACAAATGAGCAGCAGGCAAGTAATATTTTAGGAACAACCACAACAGCTGGTCCAGAAGAAATGGAAAGGTCCTTCTCTTTTCTAAAACTGGCAGCAGAGTCAGAGATACAGGGCAGTAAGGTGGGGCTACTGTAGGGTTTCCTGTAAGAATAACTCCATAAAAATCTTGCCAAGATGACTAGCTCCTGAGGTAGACAACAGAAAGTAGGTGCCTCAGAAAGAGTTAACATTTAAGTACCAAATGTCATGATAATTTCTCACAGAACACAAAATGGAATGAGTAGGTAAAAAGGTAACAGATGCTACTTGCTGTATCATCCTGCAGGGAAAAAAAATAAAAATGGTTCCAAGGTCTACAGCCAGAGTTCAGCAGCTCCATGGATCACCTTAACACTTCTCACAGATCAAATTAATCAGGCATAAAGTGTGGCTTATGATATATCTTGAAAGTTAAAAAAAATAAGTCAGTGTTGCATCAGCAATATGACATGAAAATTATAGCAATTCATAGCACATTGCATTTGTTGACATGTTACACTTTTTTCAGGTTTCAAAACTCAGATATAATTCAATCACATGAAATTATATGGTTCACTAAAATAACCTTCAATTAGTCAATTATTCAATTATTATTTTGGGAGACAAAATTATAGTGAAAAATAAGGTTGTTGATGTTGATTAGAGACTTCCTGTGTTGTGTCTGTGCATCAATAAATCCACCATAAAACTCTTGAAAACTGAAGGTCATTGTTCCATGGTCCACAACAAAAATGAGCTTCTGAGAATGTAAAATCAGAAAATTAAATGGCTTTTCTTACCCACATCTGTAATATTTTAATAAGGGGAATAGGCAACTGCTAGTTATTACTGCATGAGACAGCTTTAACATCTGCTTGAGCTTTTTATATTCATTAGCTGTTAGTTTCCCTTCTGTTAGGGATTTTTTTAAATTACGGGTTAGACTGACCATGTAATAGAATAACTTAATTTCATGCTGTGCTGAAGTTCAACCTCAATCTTCTTTCAGGAAACACTTCTTATTGAGAGTGAAGCCCCTTCAGTCCTTCTTTCCTCCAGTTCCTTTGTTGCTTCCTTTCATAGGGAAATGGATGGATAATAACCAGTTTTATGGGGTTTTGTCAACAAGGGACAGGAAAAAATGGTCAGGAGACAGACAGGGCCTTTTTCACAGTATCATGTATAATTGCAAAACATCATACTTAGTAAATGTCATCCTTAGCACATCTAACGGAACCGCATCCTGTATAACCTTAATTTAAAGCCATACTTTCATGTGAGGTTTGATCTTTACAGCATGACTCCTTTAATTATCTGACATACAATTCTTTTCCCCTTTTCTGGCCCATTTTGACCCTCTTATCAAAATGAGTAACAGACTTATTTTGTACCTTGTTTACATAATATTCTAAAAACAGATGTAGTTGGTAAATAAAGTTTAACGGCTATTTTCCATATCATTTTCCAATTAAAACTGCTTTGCAGAAGTACAGTCTACAGAGCTCAAAAAAGTGTCAAGAGGTGGGAATTCACTCAGTAATGGAGAATTTACACTGCCATTTCTCTAATAAGCGAGTAAAAATGGGGATTAACATGTAATTTATATATGCTGTGCAGAAAATTGGACTCTGAAGTGCCAGGTTTCAAAGTGATATAGAGGCCTATGTTCAGCCCGTGAGTGTATGGGGTAAAACAAAACTGATGAACTGTCACTAAAGGAAGAACACAAAATGACCTCTTCATATGTTCAATTGAATAATATGATCCCACTCATTCTCAAGGAAAATGTGTCTCCAGGCAAAAGTGAAAAAGACAAAGCAGAACAGTTGTTTCCTCTAACCCTTTTTTCTGATCGCTGTCTTCCCATTAGCTAACATTCCTCACTATCATTGCAACTGGAGAAAACACTCTTTCCTTAGAAGTCATTAGGATGATCACCCTGGAAAAAGGGCTATAAATTAGTCCCTTAATTTCTCAAGTAATACCTTAAATTATTATTTTAGGATTGTTTCTGCTGCTTAAAAAAAATCATCTTTTTGAGAACTTAGAGCTTGAAATATTATTAACTCCATTTATGGAAACATCTAATTGTGTATTTTCCTCTGAGAAAGAGCCATGTATCAAAACAGCCTAAGAAGCAATGCAATATATCCTCTGGGCAGCTGTAGAGCAGTTGGATTATGCAAGCTATTACCATTTGTAATTCGTTTATTCATAAACCACCCCACACTAATCATATTGATGGAACAATACTCATTGCAAGTCTTATGAAATGAGTATTTGAACTGCACTTCTTAGGTACAGAACAGAGGACTCAGATCTCCTACTACTCAAATGCCCTTCTGTAAAGTTTTCCTGCAAATTTGAAAGCTTACACAAAAACTCACATGCACTGATAGTGCAAAACACTCTTGATTTTGAGCATTTCTTTGAATTTAAATGTTCTGTTTGCTTACTACAAATAACTGAGGCTTAGAATGGAAGATACTGAAACATTTCCCCTCATTGTTTCTCATGCACTGCAGATCTGGAAGACTACCTCAACTGGCACTCTAGAAACAAACCTAGCAAACAACGCCTTCTGTGCTGAGGATATGAAATTCATTGCTATTTGTTTGAGGATGTTTACTATAGATGACCCCTAATCTAAGTCCTACAGACTAAATGTTCCTTCATGGTGCTAATATATCTTCTAGCTTAGTTTCAAAAACATCCAGGTTTGTGTGTTCCAACAGTGCCCTCCAACAGAATCCAAAACTTAGCAAGTGGATAAAACTCCAGATGCTGGGGGTTTTAGTCAAACTTCAATACAGAAACAGGTTCAGTCCCCAGTTTCTCTGTTTGAATGGACCAGAATTACATGCTTGCTGCATGATACCAATATAGTGGGATACACATGACACATTAGACTGGAATTTCAGAAACCACATCTTATACAGACGCAAGATTCTGAGAGACACAGATTGATAGATCACATAATGGAAACCTTGTCATTTTGGAAACCTTGTTATTTTCTAAAGAGTAAAATTGCCCTACTTACAAAAGATTTCAAAGCCAATTTAACAGCACAAAAAATGTACTTCTCAGTACAGAAAGTAAGAAATGTTTCTTCGAAATACCATATTTTATAAATTTCTGATCTAAATTTAAATATAAATCTAAATATAATTAAATCTAAATCTAAATTAAATCTAAATATAATTTCTGATCTAAATAAGTCTCTGGCTCAAGAAGAGTGGAAAAATGATGGAAAATAGTTGGGCTTCAGTTCTGTTTTCAGTCCATCTTCCCCCCACGCATCCCCTCCCTTTCAGCCTCCTCTGATGTTCATTGTGGTTTGTCTAAGATAACACCAGGTGGGTATTGCAGAGGGGACTGGATGCTTGCGGAATTAATGCATTCCAGAGATGGGTAAGCACATCAGCCTGCTAAAGGGTATGAAGTGCTGCTGGAGACTGGAACAACTGGGCAAACTGGTCTCCTGAGGTTGCAGGTAATTCCAGTAAAGGAAATTCTAATTACAGTTGAAAAGGAAATTCCAATTACAATTTTAAAAAAATCATTCATTCCCAACTGGAAGAATTGAACACTGTAACAACAGGGAGGCGGACATCTCCACCAAGAAGTTCAAATGAAAGCCTGTACCAATCTAATCAAATTGGATCTGTTTTCAGCAGGGAACTGATGCAAGTTAGCGGATCTTTCCAAACTAAATTTCTCTGTAGCTTTAGTACTGTAAAAATTTGTATTAAAAGAAATAAATTTAAAAAAAAAATAAACAGCAAAGGTTGAAGTTCTTAGTGAGTCATGGACACACACTGCAAACTGCAAAAGCTCCACAGCTGAACAGAGACAAGTGTCCTACATACTCTTGTTCTTGCTGCACTGTTTGCCATGGCCTGATCAGATTTTCACAGCCTGCTTGAGTCAGGCTAGACCAAACACCTCTTGGGTGATAATAAGAGGTTGGAGATAGGGTAGAGAGAGTAAAATCTTCAAAGCAGCAGTCAGTCCACAGGACATAGGCTAGATCTTTACCCTCTGTCACACTACAAACCCGCAGGCTCTCTGTATATGCTTCCCTTTTTCCATTAAGGGGGAAGACAGGTTACTTCATGGGCCAATGCCAAGCTGCAGCCTCTGGAAGAGACCTCCAGTCTGGGCTTCACCAAAGCTTGAGGAAAACATGAAAGGTGTATTGTCAGACTTGTGATATTACTGAACAGACTGTCAGATGGCTAAAATTATTCACTTATCACTCCTTTGAAGGTAGAAACTGGAATCATCACAGCAATCAACTCAACAGTCTTGCAGAACTAAAAAACAGTGGAAGCAAATCTACATGGTATCTGGCTCAAAGGGATAGTATTCATCTCACACTGCAGCCACTAGAAAATTAACTACTCAGTTAATTAGCTAGTCAATTATTATAGGTTTTCTTTTAACTTCTTTAATCTCAAAAAAGCAACACGTATCTTGTTCAATCACTCTCAGTTGTCTAACCCTTTTCATTCACTAGAAAAGCTAAGTGAAATTGCTGTGGTCAGGTGACAATCAAACCTAGAATGAAAAAATGCAAAGAACCAATGCAATTAGAAAAGAAAAAAGAAAAATAATATTTTATTATGATTTCCATTCACTACAGCTTCAATCTTAACATCTTTTGGTGGCAGCTTGATTATTTTAACTTTTAAAAGTAACACTGGACTAGTTAACTACTCAGGAAAAACAACAGAAGAAAACAAACACAGTGATCAACAGAGAAAAATAACTGAATTTTTATTAGCACTTCAGCAATTATCTAGTGTTCCACGGTAAAGCACATGTTAAAGAGAACCGTGGTACTACTTACCCAAAGTAACAGAATGGGGTTTTTCTCCAAATACAAATGAAAAAGTGTTCCCCCTCCCCCATTTGCTATTTTTTAAAGAAAATCTAGATCTTTTATTAGCTGTCTATGAACAGAGACATGATGCATACTGCAGCTGGATACTTGAAGTTTGACAAGACAAAAATTAATGCTTTAGCATGTTAGATCCCTTCAAATTCCCTTTTTTTCTATTGCTTAGATAGGAGGGATATGGAGAATTAATCCTTTGTCTTCCCTCTTCTCCAATTTCCCTCCTATTTTTTATAGACCTGAAGGAAAAGTTGAATACAATGAAATTGAGAAGCCATACGTGCTACATTCAAATATAGCTGTCACAGTGTTTTAAATTAAAATTCAATTACAAGCCTTTTCCTGCAGTATACAACATAGTGCTTGCATGAAAAATTTTGTCAAATCATAGAAAAGAGATCTGCAAAAATGACAGATCTGCTATATATTGTTACATTTTTAGTGTATTACCTGTTCAAAATCTGTGTTTTAAGTGATCTTCACATAAAAACAGAGGTAGCCAAGAAGAAATGCTGTATTTTATATGAGGTCTCTATGCATGGTGTAATAAAAAAATGTTTGTTCTCTCGACCAAGATGGATTAATTTCAAGACTTTCTTCGTAATAGTTTGTCTTCTCTAACACAAAGACAATGATTTCTTTTTTTGCCTTTTCACCATGGACAGTTGCTGTATCATTATGGAAATATGACAAATTCATGTTATTAGGCAAATATTTGAATTTCAGTCAAGGATACTTACTAGAATAAAAATGAAACAGCAATCTATGTCATAATTTAAATTTGCTGGACTTATTATGGAAATTAAACAGTGCTTTTAATTAAATTAGTGAAAAGTCAATCAAAGCACTGGATTTTGAGTTTAGTATGTTTCTGTGCTGTCCAAACAATAGCTTATTTATTTAGAAAAAAATTCCAATGAACTTCAGCATCTTAAATATAGAAGCACAGAACAGCTTGGACTGTAAGGGACCTTAAAGACCATCCAGGTGCAATTGGAACCCCATGGGCAGGGAACCTTCTGCTAGACCAGGTTGCTCAGAGCCCCATACAGCCTTGGCAATTCCAGGGATGGGGAATCCACAGCTTCTCTGGGAACCAGTTCCACTGCCTCACCACTCCCACAGCAAAGAATTTCTTAACATCTAGTCTAAACTCATCCTCTGTTAGTCTGAATCCATTCCCCTCTGTCCTGTCACTACATGCCCATGTGAAAAGTCCTTCTCCCGCCCTCTTTGGGGTCCCCTTTAGGTACTGGAAAGTGCTACAACGTGTCACCCATGCCTTCTCTGCTCCCTGCTGAGCAGTCCCAGCTCTCTGAGCTTGTGCACACAGGAGAGCTGCTCAGGGCCTGTGATCAGCTTAGTGGCCTCCTCTGCATTTGTTCCAACAGGTCAACATCTTTCTTGTGTTGGGGGCCCCAGAGCTGAAGACAGCATTCCAGGTGGGATCTCACAAGAGCAGAATAGAGAGTGAGAATTCAAATGTGGTTTTTTTAGCATCACAAGAATATTAAGAAAGCATCACTAAGCATCACTACTACTAAAGTAGTAAGTACAATTAAAAGCTAAGTGAACAAACTGAAACACTGTGGTCCAAATTCTGTGAACAGATAGGTATGCAAGACATTCTGCCTGTGCAGAACTGGACCATATTTTTTCTCAGACACTTAAAAAGGCAATGATTGGAAATGATGGACAATTTAGCAGCTGCTTAAAATAGGTAAGCAGTGCAAGTAAATGTACATTTCCTTGTCAGACTTGAAGATTACTTGGCAAGTGCCTGATATCCTGTGTTTCATTTAACATAAGTGTGCACCATAAAAAGTGGAACCGCATTTTAAAGTAAAGTAACTTTCCTAAAATGTTCCTGATTCACAGCATCCATACAATCCCCAAAAGAAAAAGAACATTATGCTTAGATCTCAAATCATGTACACATCTAGTTCAGAGAATGTCCTGAGTTTGAAGGGACATGCAAGGATTTTCTTCTGCTTGCATCTGTTTGAAATTAATTTTTAAGTTTTGATGAAATCAAAAGTTGCATTGTCAATACCAGCCAAAAAACAGCTTTGATGATAAGACTGAATACAGTTTTGGCACAGTATTTTTTAGTGAATTTCCATGACAGAAGTACAGACAGTAAGGAGAAGGAAGTCAGTAACTATTTAAAGATGGCCATGAGTTATTAGCTCCTTCTTGTAACAGCTCAATGTTGACCTTAAAAAAAAAACATTTTTATTCTCTTATGCATTGTCTCATTGGAGATTTAGTTTGAAGGGCTAATCTGCCCATCTTTTTATAAAAGTCTATATCCCCTGACTGAACTACATCTCCTAGGAGTCAATGCAGTCTTCTCTAAAAGCCAGCTGCCTTAGGACATTGAGAGATGCTTCCACCTCTCATTTTCTGTGACTTCTGTGACAAAACTGTAGTCGGCAATATGAGCAGAATATAAATCAGTATTTAGCTTTGGTATGATTCCCTGACTTTGGCCTGCAGGGCATCACAGGTCTTTTTAGCATCTCCCAACAACATGGCAGTATTGGGCTTGTAGAAGATGGGATTGTCCACCGCTGCATAACCAACTCCCAGAGATCTCTTCATTACAATGACCTGCACATAAAGAGTTCATGTTTGAAACAGCAAAGCACAGCCACCACCCTTCCACAAACAAAGGCAACACAAAACCAACAAATAAAGAGAAACCTCTGACCAAAACAGGGTGCTCACTGCTATGAAAATGTATTTCAAATTTTAATATAGAAGATGAATTGATATCCAGACGAATTTCAGAAACATTTTCTTGTTAAAAACAGTGTTATATTTCAGATTAAGAGATTGTGGACATTGCACATGCATTTACTTTATTCCATGTAATAAAATCAAAGCATGGCATGTCCACTGATGACCATGACATTGAAGGGTTTTGAAACTTTAATTTTGAAGTGTTGAATTCCCTGATAGCAACAAAATTCAGATAAGTGTTCACACCAATACTTGGTGCAACAGTGTCTTTACTATTCATCTGTATTACTTCATACATAGGACATAAAAAAAAATAGCCAGTTTTATCTATTGAGTGTATAATTAGTTAACCATGGCATCTTTAGCAGAGAAACTGAGAAACTTTATCTTAACTGTGTCCATTTTTATTTCTCAAATTGCAATACATAGCACACTACTATATCAAATTGCAATATCAGCACACACTGCTGATAAAT
The DNA here is from genome assembly GCF_037042795.1 of Molothrus aeneus. Classification (NCBI taxonomy): domain Eukaryota; kingdom Metazoa; phylum Chordata; class Aves; order Passeriformes; family Icteridae; genus Molothrus; species Molothrus aeneus. Next base: position 40,986,227 of record NC_089680.1, read on the forward strand.
GTATATGCCTGAGAACTTGAATGGATAACCTACAGAACAACTGAGGCCAGGACTTCATTCAGAACAAAGTATCAAAGATTTCACACCAAAGAAACACAAGTATATGTACTTTAGATCAGAGCAAAACTGTTAAGGTAACTACCCTGTTGGTTCAACTTGGACAGTCTAAGTACTCTACTTGTCTCAGCCATGCATTTTTTAGGGGTTTTGTTTGGTTTTTTTGAAGGGATGTTTGTTGGTTTTTAATTACTATTTATTATTTTATTTAAGCATACTATTCATTCTTGTATTTCTACCTCAGTATTAAAGTTGTCAACTATAAACTTAACAAAACAGCAATTAGTACAGAAATGTTTCAGGGCTGTGGATGTAAGCAGACCACCATTTATTCTAATCACATTCTAGTAGAAGCAGCCTAATTGATCTTTTCTACTGCAGTCATCATTGGTCTCACTAAAGCACTTGATGATGATTCTAAAATCATGAAAAGTGCATCACACTTGCAAAGCACTGACCATTTTGTTGGACAACCTGAAGAAAAGCTTCTTGTGGAAACCAGAATAGTGGAAGAATCCTGTTAGCTTATCCTACAAACCATGTTTTTAAAAGCTTGCTAAAGGTAGGTGATAATTCAACTCCATTAATCTCACCTGTTTGGACTTCCAGACCTCAAGAACTGGCATTCCAGCTATGATAGAGTTCGGATCTTCCTGAGCTGCTGAATTAACTGTATCATTTGCACCAATTACAAGGACCAAGTCAGTCTCTGCAGCAAGACAAAGAAAATAACACTGATGAAAAATTATCTGAAATTGAAACATTGAGGCTGATGCACATTCTAGGCAGAAGGACCCCTAATGGTTAAGCCTGCTCACAAGTATTTTACAGACTTCCCAAGCAAATTATATGTGAGGGTTCAAATGTGCTGCCAGCTACCTCTAACAAACTACACACATTCACAATCCAATTCAACCCTGCCACACAAAATTTAGAACCTTTTTATATTTAAATGTGGCTGAATACACACATAACTTCCAAATTTTTTTGTGCCTCGCATTTCTTTTGAATATTCTTCTGAAAAACCTTTAGCAGCAAACTTCTGCCTTTTAAATAAAAATGTAAAAAAGCAAGAAGTTGCCAGTACAATGCTGTACATGACAGAGTCAAGTCATCCACAATAACTGACCTAAAGAAGTAATAATAATTTTCCTCTGCAAGGACAGGGCAGTAAGAGATAAGGATACAGCATTTGCCATTTACTTCACAACTACAAGAAATTAAAAAAAAGCTCCCCCTACCTACCACCCCCACAAAAAGACCTCTAGTTCTCTACAAAGAGAAACTGAATGGCTTGACTTCTTGACTTTCTATTGCTAAAATCCCTGTGCAGTGCAAAAACAGAATCAAATCAATCATCCAATCTAGTGGAAGCTTATGGCTCATGTGCTAACCTGGGAAGTCTTCATTGATTTCATCCATTTCCAGTACAATATCATAGGGAACACCAGCTTCTGCTAGCAGTACGTTCAGCTGACCAGGCATACGGCCAGCCACAGGGTGAATACCAAACCTAAAAGGGAAGAAACTCCATTAATAAGTTTGGACTACTGTGTTTTATACATTAAAACTGTCACCTGTGACTTAGAAGGCTGAGAAGTTCTTAAGTACAAGCACAAATGGCAATTAATGAAAAGAATCTGTTAAAATTTAACAGTTCACCTTCCAAGCAGTACTGTATTTCAAACCTTGTGACAGATTCTTTTGGACTTTTAACAAACGATCCTTTTAACTCCAAAACTACCATCCACATTAATATGTTTTTCAGGTCCTTTACATCACTGAAAACACCACAGTGTTTAAATAAAATTACCATGAGAAAGGCAAGAGACCATGCCACCTTTCTGAAGCAAAACTACTCCTAGACCTAGAGATGCCCTTAACAAATTTCTTTATTGATTGACTCAGATATGTCTAGAGTATGTACAAGAAACACTTGTACGAACACTTTCAATCCAACAGAAAAATTAACAGCACAAGACTTCAAGCACAAGAGAATGTCTAGCTGAATTAGGTTAACATGCCACTTTCTTCTCCGGATTGACCTTAGGAGGAAATGAAAAGAGGACCAAAAAAAGGATGGGGAGTGAAAAGGTAAAGAGCTAAGAAACAGTTTAAGCATAAACATTTTTTAAAATGTTTTCAGAACAGCTCAAAAACAACTTAGAGAAAATACACTGCTCATGAGTTACTAAAGCTTCAGACAGACCAACAGACCTGGGGTGCTCAGGCATGTATGCAGCTCCCTAAGATTAAAAACCTGAAAAAGCCAGAATGGAGATGTTTAGCTACTGGTTTAGCTGCAAACCAAAGACGTATTTAGTTAGAAGCAAATCTGTTTCCTGTTGTTACTCTTCTGATCATCTACTGGCCCTTACAAGCAAGGAATATACATGCCTACTGTCATGTGCACTTTCTGTCTTTCCATCTCCAAAGCTATCACCAGATGGAATGCTGACTCATGCACATCAGAAGTGCCTCAGATTAAGATTGTATGGGGCTGAAGATAATGTTTAATTCAGAAGTCTACAGATACTTTGGAAGAGAAGGAAAATAGTCAAGAAAAAGCTTGGATTTTTGAATTATTGGATTTTGGAAGAGAAACTTCTGAACAGAAATCCAAGTAAGTCAGGAATTAAATGAAAGTAATTCAGAATTCTTCAGAAAGGAGAGAATTACTAATAAATCAATTTGCCATGACAGATAGATTGTCATATACTTCTATTTTTAATTCCACTGCAATGGGAATGACTGACGGACCACGAGTGACAGTCCAATCAACCCAGATCACTTGTGAATTAAAGACTGAACAAATACATCCTTAAATGGGCAACTGAGCACTCCATCATCAAGGCAACATTAATACAATAAAATACAAGACAATTGGAACTCCAGCAACAAAATTAAGGACATATGATTAATCCACATAATACTAGATATAATACAGCTTTAAGCTCTAGGTCAAAGAGTAGGATAAAAGCTAGTTTTAGAAGGAATGCTTTTAAAGAAGAACAGGAATAGATTGTATTCAACTAGTAAACATTTGGAACCCTGTTGCAAAGGCTAATACCTAGAATCAGAAGGAGAGTAAACATACAGCACAAATTACTAACAGCTTATTTTTCACACCACTCACTCAGTAACACAAGCCATGTGTAGTACTGCAGATAGATCTTAAGTATACCAAATTTGATCACTAACAGTACAGTAGGAGAACTCTTATTCTGAAGTACCCTTGAGAAAACTCATCACTCCTCTGGCAGTGAAAATAGATTTTCCAACAAAATTCTTTTTTGTGTCTAATAAAATTATTTGAGTGCCTTTGTGACCAAAGCTGCTTTGGCAATACACAAAACAAAACACTCGTGAGGTTTCTATTAAGTACTATATACACATACAATCTTATTTCAAGGGCTGGAAAGCCAAAATTTAAGCTGCCAAGAGAATGAATTTCACCTTTGACTTCGCCATTCCTGGCAAGAGGCAAGGAAAGAAGAAAAGAAAGGGCAAATTATCTTCATACAGGAAGAGTTATGGCATGAACCATCAGTAGTTAGAGACTTCTGACAGACTCTGCTTGAAACCACATACTGTGTATTCAAAAAGTTTGAGAAAGCTGCTCATACAAAAGCTTTTTTGGACAAATATTGAAGTGACTCCCAAAAGTCTGCTTGTAAGAGTCTGTTAACCAAATATGACAGTAGTCTGCCAGTACTACTCAAAACTGGATGTGCAGGAATGCAAAAAAAGAGAAATTTAAAATTATAGCTTCTCTAAGACACTCACTATGTCACAAGGTAACACTTCAGACACTGAAATCAGCCTATCCAATAGAAAGCAGGATTTAGAATTCAGGTAACCATGCAAAATAGATACTAAAAATCCTTGATGGCTCCTAATAAGTCTAATAAAAGCAGCAATCTTGTCTCCAACTCACAATAGCAGCAGTTCTTCAAAGTTACGTGCATTTCAGCAGGAACATTTTGTTACATATGCTGTCTCAGATGTTCATAACATGAACCTCATTCATATTCAAAAATTTAACACAAATTATTTTAAAAGGGAAACATGTTTTATGGCAATAGTGCTTTCAAGTGAAAAATTGCGAAGTTTCTTTGATACTCTTTTGTCATCAGTAATGCAGGAACTCCCTTAGATTGGTTTCTTTAAAAATCAAGAAGAAATCTTAAATCACAACACATAGTTGTGTATGACTTGAAGCATTATTCTAGTATTTCACTGAAACACAGAATTCAACAAGAATTTTTTCTTTTGACCTTGAAAACATAATGTGGGGCTTGCTTACCACCAACAATTGTCTAATACTGAAGTAAGTGTACATCACCTTGCTACTTAGACTTCACAGGTAAACAGCTTGAGGCAAGGATATTCAACTCTTTTAACTAGCGTCTACTGAATACCTTTTAGTTTTATAGTTTTATAAAGACAACACAGCACACAAGTTTATGTTTTGAACTTTTTTAAGTAATACAAAAAGCGCAGCATTTTATTTTAAATTTAGACAAAACATCTAAAACTCCTGACATACACATATCTAGCACTTTCAGCAAAGAAAACTGCATTTGGAGTTGAGTGGGATAGAAAGGACTGAAGGTGGCTGAAGTAGTATGAACTCAGCAATATCAAAAAGAGAGCTATAGCATGAAAAATGATTGAAAAATCTCAAAATATAAATTACTTTTCATACAGCTTATAAAGTCAGTATCTATCCTTATTACAGCTGGCTAAATAACATTCCTGTAATCAAAAGTGAAAGAGCTGGCTCGCAATAGCAGCACCTAACCCACAACAGAAGTGTTTCAAGATCACTTCATCAATGTGAAGATAGGGTTCCAGTCATTATACCAGAGCTGGGCAGAGCAAAGTAACATCTGCCTGGTGCCTAAGTGAGCTTACTCAACAATTTAAATGTCATATTTGCCCAAGGGTTTGGCTTCACTTACAGGTTCTCACATCTCATTCACTTTATTTAGACACCTCTCTGCAGCTCTGTTATCAGTAAAAACAAGAATCCATCACTCTAGGTAACGGGAAGGGAAAAAAAGCCACCAACAAACTATATGAACAGAGAAGTACATCATTCAAGTATTCCACATCTTGAATCCTGCCATGTAACAGTTGCAGTGCAGCATGACTTAAGAGTATAATGTTTATCATAGGTATGGACAACTGTAAGTTACAAGCTAGCCCAGCTAGCTTAGACTTACTGTCATGCTGAAGGCAACATATGCCCCCAAAACCAGTCCTATGGCATGGATCCAGCTTGGTGGCTCTGCTGCAGTCAAGCCAGTTACATTTAAATTAAGTTAGACAGCTAAATTACACATACTTAAGTAAGGGCTGGTACTGGCTCCCTATTTCCAACCACTATAGCTTATGACAACAGGGGCAAGATGCAGATGGATCTTAGCTCTGCGCAATAGCCTTCCCAAGAACCCAACTACAGGCAAAAAACAAGACCCTGCTTCCACAAAGCATCATATACTGACCTAGTAAGGTCATCCAGAGGCGAGCTGACACATATGGAACCAACAGCCCACCTACAATACTCCCCCAGGAGAACACAGTTACAGCTGCATCCTTGCAGAAGCGATCAGGCACTGCATGGTTCACAAGTTCTAACTATAGCAATAAAGCACTGGAGCTAAACAGACCTGTTGGACTTCAGCTGTCCCTTCATGTGCAGCATTAATAATTCAGAACCCACACACCAAAGTTGATTACAACAAATCAAGAACTGACACACAGGTACAGTTTCTGTTTTCGTGCTGTGTATAATAACTCAGCTTCCCAGAAACCTGCACCAGCACAAACTGTCCTTATGCTTCCTCTCATCAGTGACAATAATTTCCATCTTGCACGTGAGCTACACAGTGTGTTAAGGCTGCTTGGGACAGCATCTTAACGGCTCATCCTTTAAAATTCTTCTAGATTTTCTTGTAGAGCCACAACAGATGATGGTTTTAAATTAATACCATAAATAGTTTTAGGTAATCAGGCTTATTTATTAATTTGCAGATAAATGTGTAACTGATACTCACACACATGTTCTATTACTTACAAGAAATTAAAGAGTGGAGAAAAAGATCAGAACACTAAACACATCTGATTAGAGTTCAACCACATATCAATAAGAAAACTTTAAAACACAGGTACAACATTAAATCAATACTACCATATTTTCAAAAATGTAGAAAACTCTTGTTTTCATGTTGTTCAAAAGTAATTACATTCTCCATCATTAAAAGACAGAAATCCAAGTCCTTCAAGATATCTACCTTTAAAAAGGTAAAAAACCCCAAACCAGCACACTAACTTCCTAGCAACTATTTTGAAAAGCTGTTAAAGAGGCAATGTGCATGTCCCTAAACTATGAATTCCCAGAAAATCAACTTATTAACTATGTAATTATTTAGAAAGTCTGCATGAAGCATAATTTTAGGAGTCCTTCCATACCAAAATGAATTTTTCTTATCAAGAACATCTTATTATGCAGGAGAACAAGACACATTGACAGAAAATGTCTCAAGAAAGTTATACTGTGGTAAAAACTAGGACAGTTACCTGGATGTGGATATGGAGAGCATCAACAACCCTTGCATATATGAGAACATACAGTTTTAGACTGTAATTATGTTTTTATATACAAAGTTACTACAGAACATAGTTTTATTATATTGGAAAAATCAGAATTTCACAACCAGAGTTCTACAAACAACATTATATGTGAACTTCAACATTACTGATGAACTTCAGTAAGGCAAGAACTTTCAACAATTTACTTACTTCTAACTTTGCAGAAATACAACACCAGTTGTAGAACAGCCATTTCCTCTCCAAGGCCAATAGATTCAGGGGGCTATGGGATTTAGCCTATAAAAAGTTTTGTTGTTTATCCATCCATGACAAGGGAAAGCTATACTCAAGGCTCAGTAATATCCAGCTTTCTCTGTGACTTTACTAATGCATTAAAGATGTGATCTGCTGCAAAACCATCTCAAGTGAGCAATGATGTTAGCTATGCAACTGAGTAACTAAAACAGTCTAAAGTTTCCAAAATCTCTCCTGTATTTCTAAATTTAAATCCTAGTCAAAGGTTACGCATCATGTTATATAATCTGCAGTCTTCAATGAGAATGTTATGGCTATAGGCAAAGCAAATTAAAACAACAGCTTCTCTGGATCAGTGGTGAGCCATGAAACAAAAAACCAGACCATATGACAGTCGCAATTTTTCTTGGCACACGATGGGCATTACAGACTGATGCAATCCTGTGTCCATGCTGGCAGCCCTCCACAGCGTGTGTGTATGAGAGTGTCACTACATCTGGATGGTGAGTGCATTAGGGTCCCGAGGCACTCCAGGCCTACTGAAACCAGAGGACAACAGCTGCACTCAATGAACACCATGGGAGCTCAGCAAAGTGATGAAAGGCCTGAATTACCACAAACTGTAAATACAGATTTATTTCATTAAAATACTAGGTAACCACTGCAGCGATCCCTTCCTGAAATTGATTCATTTTAAGTATAAGCCATTTATTTCAAGGATTCGTTCACTTTTCTCCCCTGCAAAGCCAACATAAAAGGCAAAACCAATTTTTTTCTTTTTTTTTATTTCACCAAGGTTGGTCAAAAAAGAGCTAACCCCCCAGAAGCACTAAAAGGAAAGCCAGAAGTGTACAAGACTGTCATCGCATTAGCCATGAAAGGGTTTTTTTGTTGCACAACTAAGGCGCCCTCAAATGCGATCTGGACACAAACAGAGCTGTTGCTAAACATGGAGAATCTAGGTGTGAAGACTGTTCCAGGAAGCAAATACACCACCACAAACCCTCATTTCTCATGTATGCACAAACAAATACATCCATAAAGCAATTTTATATGCAAAATTGCAAAATCCTGGTTAAACACTAACAAGTTATTGCTGCTAAACCCTAGAACTCTACTGTTACCCGACACAATGCTGTAATATGCTGCAAAAGCTTACAGGCAACTTTTTAATAAGATTGGAAAAGTAGTGGAAGAAGAAAAACAAAACCAAAAAACTCTAATTACTAGAGGAATGATTCCAAAGGGAAGTCACCATCTAATTGAAATAAACATATGGAAATCAGAGAATGAGTCTGGCTAACCAGCATCTGCCAAAATACATTGTTTGAAATGAAAACTGAGCCTCAATTGATTTTAAAATATTAAGTTATCATAAATAGAAAACAAGCAAAATTTCAAACAATCAGCAAGATAGACATAATGTTTGCTTTCCAGTACTTTGAGAATCTATAAGGTCTACAGAAAAACTGAAGGAGGAAAGGACTTGAGGCCAATACTGGAAACCTAAGAATTATCTTTGTTTTTTGGAATAGCACTCCAGCAGAATAAATTCATGCAACTGGAGACATGCACTCCCATAATCCTTTCATGAGATGCTCAACAAACTCTAATAGCAGTCTTGCCTGCAACAGCAAAATCTTACAGGAGCCCCATAAGTGTAGGATAAGTTGCTTAATGGTTAGGACTATCTGCCATAAGAGGAGAGGCTGAAATCTGGGATTCTTCTGCCTGCAGAAGAGAAGGATCAAGGGAATCTTATCGCTGTATATAAATACAGATGAAGGGCATCTATATTAAAAAAAGATAGAGCCAAATTCTTCTCAGGGATATTCAGGGAATGGGCAAGAGGCAACAGCTGCAAATTGCAACACAGAAAAAACTGGTTTTACCCTAAGGATGACTAAACATCGTAAGAAACTGCCCAAAAGAGGTTGTCAGTCTCCATCAAGATATTCAAAATCCAATTGGACAAGATTCCAGGCAACTTCTCGAGTTGATCCTGGTCTGAGCAAGGGGGCTGGATGAACTAGATAATCTTCAGAGGTGTCTTTAACTTTGCTATTCTGTGCCTCTGTCAATGCTGAAAAAAAGGTTAAACCAAAACTAGCGGTTTTAATGGAATGAAAGAAAACAAAACAAACCACCTGTAATACTTCTCATCAAGAAAAGCACTTACCTAACGTTTTTTCCTTGTTCTCTCAACATCTTCACCAGATCAGCTATTGGGTACTGAGCTTTTGCTGCACACAAGCCATAACCTGAAAGAATTCCAAAATTTTAACATATTTTCCTGTTTTAGTGCAGAAAGACCAGGTGCAGACAATAAGCGCACCTTCCACACACAGAGATGTTCTCATTATTAAAAATAATGAAAGAAATTTAAAAAACACACATCAGATTCTCCTACATTCCCAGCATGACCACTGTAGTTAATCTCTTTTTTGATCTCCTGACCACTTACAGTGATTTGACCAGTCAAACTACAAAAGCACTTATTTCACCTTCACAAAAAGACATGTTCCTTTCTATATCAGAAAAGGATGTTTCAGACAGGTATTTTGAAAAATTGATAAAAGGGTGACTGTCAGGTTACTTCACAACCATTATCCTCAACAGAATTTCAATCTGCTTAATGCAAATCTAGTCGCTAGATATGGCTTTTAGCAGCAAATAATGTTTTCAGTCTCTCTGAGCTAATTCATCAGAGCAACCATGTCCAGGATAAAAATAAAAAACATTTATTATTAATGGTGTGCTCAAGGTTTGACCACAGGAGAAAGAGGCAAACTCCTTCAAGACAATTGCAAGCTTCATCAGAAAAAAAGGTAGCTTACCAAATTAGAACCCTACCTCACTGATGGTCTCTTTAAATTTGAAGCAAAATGAAAGATAACTTTGTATTTTAGCATTCTTCACATTCCAGTGCTAGAATGAGTTTAACATGATAGTCATGCCATTTAGTTGAAGGAGAAGTCTTAAACTGTCCCCTATCTGAGTTTTCCTTTCAGGGAACGTACTACTAAATGATGTGAACAGCCAACATAATCATTTCAGACAATTCAGGTTTTGGTTTTCAGGTTGGGTTTTTTTACTTTAATTATAGTATTTATATTTACCACATTTTGGACAGGGGTTTTTGGCCTTTCTTTTTCATAAACAAATGCAGAATTGAACAAGTACATGAGAAGTGTAAACAAAATCCTGTCTTTCAGGATTTAACAGATCTGTCGGTACAATTGGTACCACTGGTACTGTAGTTGTGCTTGGAATTCAGTTAATTTTGTGTACAGCTGTTATGGTGTAAGCTTAATTTACAAAAGATAGTCTTTGTTCTGAAGAATTTAAAATGCAAATAAAAAGGACAAACTTTGAGGACACATACACAAAGAAAAATGAAGTGGCACACATCTCTGCACAGGGGAATGATATCTGACCAGGGAACAAAAACAAATCACATGGACCCAGTCAACATTTGATATGCTGCTGCCATACTGCAACCTCTTTGCTGCTACCTTTTTTTGGTTTGTTTTGTGTTTTTGTTTGGTTGGGATATTTTTTTTTAAATCACATCTTCTGAACATCTTGTTGTATAAGTCAAGAGAGTCTTACCTGGAGTAATAATAATGCTATTAGCTTCTTTTATCATTTCAACTGCATTGTCCAAATTGATTTCTGTGTGAGTTCCAGTAATTTCCATGGGTTTCCCACCAGCTGTTGATGCAGTGCCATAGCCCCCAAGAATCACATTTGCAAGGGAACGGTTCATAGCCTAAAAGATAGGATGGTTTTGGTCATATAAAGATGAAATCCAAATATAAAGGTGAGACTCCACAAAGAAAACTTCTGAAAAAGACTTCTGAAAATATTGAAGACTTCCTGACAATAGTCTTTATAAGCTGGTTTTGCCTTCTTATAATCCAAAGACTCTTAAAACAGGGTCTTTAAAACAGTTTACCACGGCCATCACCAAACATCAGCTTCGAACACATTACATTACACACATAGTGGGAGAGCACCAATATTTCTCCAAAACAAAGAACAAAACTATGCAAATAGCAAATATTGGTCTCTTTTTGTTCTTAAAAGGGAAGAATATGAAAGAATGCATGTTTGATGACAGAGTTTCTAAAAATTTTTTTACATTGGTATATACACACACACATTTTTCCAAGATATTTTCCATAGTTTTTAACCAATTTAACATGTAAGCACAGCACTGCTCCATGACAGCATGGAATCCACAAAACTCTTACAGGTAGTACTGAAGCAAAACTGCTACAGCAACAAAACAGGAAAACACAAAAGCAGCTAATCAGCCACACTGAACCAGCCACATTGTAAAGAACTGAAGGGGGCCATTGACTTACTGGCTGACCACCAAAGGAAAACAAGAGATTTTAACTAGAATGTTTAAGAGAAGAACACACCCTGAAAATCTGGCTCCATTAGACACATAGCCAGGAAAAGCCATTGGCTAAATGCTTTCTTTGGCATGCCTGCTTGTGACTGTGGTCCCAAAGCAATATCTGTCAATAACTGGAAATAGGAAAAACTTGTAACTGCAGGGGAGAAAAAACTTTAGAAGCAGGAAAGGAAGAGGATAAAATGCTTCTTTAATTACACATATGAGTCATACATCTTCTGTACTAGCTGAGAAGCCACGACAAAATTTAGGAATGAATCTGGAGAGTCACAAATATAAGTAGGAGGAAGCACAAAATTGTGCTTTCAGATGTCCATTCTCCACTGACATTTCAAATCATGCAGCTTCACAGTTTTTTTACTATAGTCTCAGAAGACGTGCCATTCTTTGAATTTTATTATCTAGCAAATAAGCAAAATGATGATGTTAGAACTTCTGTTTTTCCTGAGAAGTCCTCACTGTTTCAGATACTGCAAGGGATGCACACAAACACGGTGACATCAATATTTTTCACTGTCTGCAGCACACACTATTTCACATATACCCTGAGAACGCACTGCCTTTGGCATCTATCTCAACATTTTAGCAGTTGTGTCAGGTAAGACAGCCTAGACAGAAGAATACCCTCTGCAGATGTTGCACATGCCAAGCTTACAGGGAGGAGAGCACTTCCTACACATATCTACACCAAAAGACAACAGTTAGACCAAGTCAAAGGGGAAAAAAAAAAGAAGATAAAATATTATTAGAAATCTGAGAAACAGCTAAAAGCAAGTATAAGATTGAAGTACCCTTGCCTGGCTCCACTGCAAAGAGCCAAGAACTTCCAAGAGAAAATGCAGAAGGCAGAGAAGAGCCAAGACCTTATCAAGCAATCATTAACCAACATATCTGGGACAGTGTGAAAACTCTTCTGTAGCCTCTTCCACTTTCTTTACCACCACACACCACAAATATGGAGGTATAAAGTGCAAGCTTCATCACTCACTGATAATCCAACAAGTGGCAAAAAGCCCTCTACGCTGAGCACAGACAAATAACAACAATGGTCAGGAGTTTACAGTCCAGGGAAAATTAAATACCTGAATCCTGAGAACTGCAAGTGCTTCCACTGTGCCCACAGAAACTTCACAGCTAGTATACACAGGAATGGTCAGCATACAATTTGTAAGACTAACACAGTTTGTCCCCTCTCTTGCTCTGTTTCATCAACCCAGTTAACGGTTCCTCTTCAACCTTAAGTTTCTTCTGCATCCGATAATGAGTCTAATACCAGAATTGCAATCATCAAATATTCCCTCTGGGTAAAAAAGGAGGGACAAGGACATGCTAACAATCAAGTGTTCTGAATAAAATGTATTGTGTTGGTGTCTTAAAAGAGTCACAATTCACAGGATAAGCAAACAGTACAGGCCTTTGCTTTTTGAAGTTAAATTCCCTGTCTTTAACTCAGTTATCAACTGAGGCTTTAAAACATTAGCTGGACTGACTTTGGATAATTAGGTAAGTGTCAATAAATATACTAGTTTTGACAGAAATCATACTAAAAAGTAGGGGGGGGAAACCAAACCAAATAAAAAACCAAAAAAACAAAAAAAAAAAATCCAAAAAACCAAACTAAACAAACAAAAAAACCCCACCCAAAAAATGAAAAAGAAAAAAAAAAAAAAAACCCAACCAAAAAAAGAAATCGACAAAAAAATCCCCCCCCTAAAAAACCTAAAACCCACAGGAAAAAAAAAAGGACAAAAAAAGGGGAAAGGGAAACTTTTGCTTCATTAGCACAGGTTGAAACACCAAGTGCAGAATTTATTGAAAGTCTTAAGCATTTCCTTCTCCTGAAATGCAGCTTCAAGACAATGATACTGAATCCCCTGATTATAACAATGCTTTCTAAAGTAATGATTTCCATTAAAGGAAGTATAGCAGAAAAGAAAAATTCTGGGCTAAGAGCATGTTATTCTGCTTACTGTGCAGAAATCATACAAAATAATTTTCATTTTACTGGTTGATAAACTTCAGTTGTCTAAGCTTATATAAAGCAGCACAAGATTTCTAGACACTACCTCAAAAACTAAACTTCCTGTAATCTGAGAAATATTGGGGAAAGCCACTCTGTCACTGCCTAACTATTTTGCTAACTACTCCCCCAGGCTTCCTATTTACCTAGGTTCCTCCAACCAACTCTATAAGTATTTCAAAACTCTCTTGTGAGTGCTAAGAGAGTGAGCAATATTAAAAAAGGAAAGAGACAGTAAAACAAAAATGAAGGTATAGATAGATTACTGGTAAACACACACCAAACAGTTCACATTTTCCCTGAAGTTTACAGGAATTTGATTCTTAAAAGAGTTTTTATACTTGTGTTATCCATAAGCACTATTTTTCCACTGATGTGGACTAAATTCCTGAATGTATACAACTAAATACATGAGCTACATAATTTGATTTCCTTTTCATAAGGAGAGAGAAAATGCTCAAGAAGGAACAAGATTCTTTGCAATTCATACTTAGAATTGTTAATTTTAACTCACTTTCATGTAGTTTTACAAGAATACCTTTTTAAGTTTTTCTGAAGTTTTTCCTCAAGAATGATGAAAAAGAATGATACTGAACACTCCTAAAATGGTAACAATACTATTTATCAGTGGAGACGAAGTAAAAGATGTTTGTCAGAGCTGACCAGAGGAAAACATCAGACAGGTGATCAGTGGCACTGATCACACAAGAGCACAGGGGCAGAAACAAAGCAGGATTACACAACAGAGAATGACAAAGTTGGCAGCTGTGGCACTGCAAACTGTTCTCTTTAAACCATTACCTCTCCATCTTTGAATACAAGGCCTTTATACAAATGTTGCAGAGAAAAGGAGGTCATTACTAATAGCACAATACAACTCACACCGAGATGAAGCTCAAGCTTGCTGACACACAGCACTGAACCCGTGCAGGCCTGCTGCCACCCCGTGGTACTCTAAAGTAGCTGCTCTGAAGAAAAAGGCACACTTTTCTGCACTCCAAAAACCAAACTGTAAATCACTGCCTAACCAACAAACACACTTCTTAAAGTAGCTCCTGCTACATATTAAATCTAGCTTAAATTTAACCACATTTCAGAAGCTGTATGACTGAAAAAAAATAGCTGACCACAAGTAATCATACTTTGAACCCAGATTCAAATCCTTAATGCTTAAGTCAATGCAAGGGCTTTCCTCAGTTTTGAGATATGTCTCTCACCAAATCAAAAAAAAATTACTGACATCTAGTCCAACAGTTTCAATCAAGAATTTTCTAGTCTGTAAACATCTAACAGTTTGAGATCCATTGGCTTATCTTCCTAAAAAACATGGTTAAAAAGCTTTTTCATTACTCAGCAAACAAGCAGAGTTTCTGTTGACTTCTTACCACACACATGATGTAAGAGAGGATGGCCCCAGAGGAGCCGATGAGTGCACCAACAATGGTCAGCAAGTTGTTGTTCAGGAGAAAGCCCTCAGCACACAAAGCCCATCCAGAGTAACTGTTCAGGACAGTAATAACTACAGGCATGTCAGCACCTCCAATAGCTGCTGTTAAAGTGACACCCTGGAGAAGGAAAGAAAATACTTCACATCAGCAATCACTAAGGAGAACACTCAGAAAAGACACTCAGCCTGCAGCACCGAAAAATAAATATACAGTCATAGAATGGTTTGTGTTGGAAGGGATCTTAAAGATCAGCCAGTCCCAACTGCCCTGCCTTGGGCAGGGATATTACCCACTAAATCATGTTGGTTAGGGTCCCAACCAACCTGGCCTCAGACACTTCCAGGAATGGGGCATCCACAACCTTTCTAAGCAACTATCACATTACTTAGAGCCTATTCAAGCATTATCAGTGTAGGTATTCAGGCTGAGAATTGGACTCATCAAATCTGCCTTTTCAGAGAGGACAGGAAGGTACCCCATCATTTAATGCTCAGCTGAGTCACATTTTTTTACTTGCAAAATTATCCTACTAGCTCCATGGAACTGTTCATACCATTATGGCATTCATATTGAACAGTCTTGCAGGACTCAGTTTACAGAATGGCAATATTCAAGGTAAATTTTGCAACACTGGCGTGCACTGGCATACTCTGGTGTAAGTGAATGGCAGAAGTTACACAAGGACATCATCTCAAGAGGTTATAATAATAATCTGTAAATCCAGAGCTCTTTTAGGTATTTTAGGGATTAGCTTTCTAAAAAGTCTTCTCTAATATCACTCTGTCGTATAAAAAGCTTCGTTAATCAGCAGCTGCAAAAAGTAAGTATAAAAATGCATTCCGTTCTCTGGAACACTTCTGGTTTACACCTAGATCTAGAAAAGTCAGTTGCTACTCGTTACAGCAAGTTACCACACAGGCAGGCACCATGCTCACTGTGACTCAGGATGGCAAAATATAATGCATAAAGAGGAAACTTGCAGGACTGGAGAATAAACGCCGTTTGTAACTTGTTTCACTTTCTACAATTCCTCAACTTACCATTATGGCTGAGAGTGCTGACACAGAACCCAGGCAAGTAATTCCCGTGGTGTAAGAAGGATCAAGCATGTAAGGTATCATCCCACCAAAGCTGGCAGCCAGCAATCCTGCATTCAATGCATGCCGACCAGGCAAGAGCAGAGGTGCAGAGCTCAGGATACCTGCAATCAAACACATTTTCAGACATGAACATGTACATTCAAGGAAGCCTGTTGCTAACGTTCAGAGAAGACTGAATAACTCAGCAAAAGAAAAATTTAAAAAGAAAAAAGGGAGGGGTAGAAGATAAAACAAGTTAGTTGAAGCTGAGATTTTCTGCTGACTCAGAACTGCAATACATTCAAACTTCCTCTATATTCTCAAATATTCTTCTTTAAACTGTATTTACTTCTTATTTCACTGAAGTGCTCCGGAATGGCTAGAAAAATCTTTTTTCCTTTTGAAAAGCCTTTTTATTTTTCCTTCAACAAAGCCCTTCCACTTTATCTCCAGGTCTTTGTATGTTGAATATGACATATAACAGAAGGAAGCTTTTAGCTGGAACTTCTACACAAGGATTATCTCAGTCTCTCAAAAACTGTGTGCTTAAAAAAATATGACTACACAGGTAACACCAAGTACAAAACATTCCTATTTTCAAATGCATTAATTTCACAACTACCCTCAGTCACACAGAACTCCCACAGCTTCCCACATCTGCAGAAAGTTTAAGGGAAAAGGCGGTTCAGTATTTGTGTGATTCAGTTCAAAAAGACAATCAGATTTATTTCATACTAGGGCTTGTTTTTTTTCAAACCACATGACAAAGGGTTGAAACAATGCATGTTTCCCAGTAATTACTTACATCAGAAATAAGTGTCTCATTTAGATTTGAGAAAAAAAATTAATTCTCATTTAAAATTCATTTTAATTTCATTCATTTTAATTTCATTTCATTCATTTTAATTTTCTCATAAAAAATTCAGAAAAGCTGAATTCAAGGGAAAGAATGAACTGACAGTCTCAGCCAGGGGAGTCAAAGTGTGTGACTTACTACCCTTTTCCATACCATAGGATCAGTAGTTTGCTAATACAGACAAGCTTCATATTTCATACTATGATGATATGAAAATGCAAGGGAGAAAAAAGTAAACAGAAATAGGAGAGCAGGCTCAAACAGGCAGTGAAGTTTACCAGGAACATGCGCACAAATCACTGAGGAGATACAATGGAGAGAGATAAAATAACTCAGAGGAAATAAATTAATAACTACTTAGCAGAGATACATCAGAAATACATACTACTGACAAATCCTTCAAAAGATTATTAGAGAAGACAGCTTTCCATCCTTGTCATATTTCCTCCTTCAAAGGCTGGTCTCACAAACATTGAAGAAAGCAAAGAGATGTTTCCCAAAGGAACTATTGCAAAGTTAACAACAGGATTAGTAATAGGAAGCTCTTAGCCCAAAATTCTTAGTACAAGTATTATTTCAGCTTCTCAAAAGCTGTGTCCTTACAAAACCAAAAATAAATGCAATAAAGAAACCTTCGCATCCATAACAACCAGGAATTAGTGAGCATTTAACTTAGAAAACATATTTGCTAAAACAGCAAGAGGCATGGCGCATGGAGTCTGTGCAATAGGTAAATAGACAGTGAACTGAATGGTTTAAAGTGAGGCAGCCTCAATACTGCAGGCTGCCTACCTTAATGAAGATTGCAGTGTTAAGAACAAAATCCTAGAAGCATTACTAGCGCTCAATGAATACAGTAACATGAGAGTTTCAATCAAAATTCTGCTCAGAAATACAAAGTTGTGATCATAAAAGTTCATTAAAATGAATTTGAGAAAAAGCATCAGGTAGTGTCTAAACACCAAAGCAACACTTATTTCTAGACAAGATGAATAATAATATGTCAAAGCACTGAAGACAATCTTTCATAATTAAAGCTGTACACAAATTAAACAGAATTAGAAACAAAAAAGTACACTCGTAAAAATTAAACATTTAAAACTTTTACCTGGTCCAAAATACAATGGTTTTTTTCCAATTACATAGCAGTCTGAAAGTAGAGCCAAATCCCAGGGGAAGAAAAACCCTTTAACAAATATTTAATTCTGAGCAGGTCTCACCTTGCAGTTTTCCATACGCAACAAGAGAGCCACTGAATGTCACTCCACCAATGTACGTGCCAAGATACGCCACAATCTTGGTGAGGTTTGCAGCAGGGTTGCCGGAGAAGTGAGGATATTCAATCATGTACTCTGCTACACAAGTGAGCACAGCAGCCAAACCAACCAAACTGTGGAAAGCAGCCACTAGCTGAGGCAGATCTGTAATCTGGATGCGTTTAGCAATTGTCAAACCTATTGAGAGTTGAAGACAGAAGGGAAGTCTTAGAAAACACAGCCCACCTGTTCAGCTAGAAATTAGTACAGGATGGTTCAATGTGCAATGATTACACATACACAAGTCTGTTCCAACTAGAAATCCCTATGGTATTGAACCAAAGGTTGCACATGTGAATTTTGTGCATAATGAAAAATAGAAAGATTAAAGCATATCATGTGCTAAGAAGCTTCATCAAATATTGAGAAATTCATTGTTTTCTGTGACAAAGGCACAGTGTGAAAGATAGAATTTGGCAGTATTCGGTCAGGAACTGAACAGAAGTACAAAGCTGGGCAAGATCATTTACCTCTGGACACAAGTTTTCCTATCAGAGATGATATGGTCCCACTTTTCAGTCAGCACATTCCTTATCACATTGTGAAGCATTAACAAAAGCCCTGACAGTTACAATATTTTGCTCACACAGTTGCCGAATAATTTTGCACAAGCCACAAATGTCAGTTAGTCAATTCACTTGGGAGCTATACTGTATTTTATGTATATACAGGTTGCACATATGCATGCATGGAATATAGACTGTTAGTTCATCATACACATACCTATGGTCCCACCAAGTGCCATTGCACCTGACATCTGTGCCAACAATGCAGGAGTGGGATTAAGGCTTCCAAGAGTTGCGGCTAAACCTCCTGCAACACCAATCATACCCAAAGCATTTCCAAGACGAGCTGTTCCTTGGGTAGACAAACCCGCCAGGGCACCAACACAGCACAGTCCTGAGCCTAGATACATCACCTTTAAAGTAAGAAAAAACATCAGTATGAAGTAGTGACAAATTGCATTGCTATAAAACATCTCTGATAATTACACAAAATGACTGATTTCTCCAGAATGTGTTTAAGTCACAATTCTTAATTAAAGTCAAGAAACTTTACAGGATGAGGTTTTGGCCAATTAAAATGTGATATCTATAAAGATTTTTCCTCCCTTGATGACCCTTTTTTATCTGCAAAATGACTATCAACTAAAGCCAAACCAATGTTCCTCATCAGTTCAGAAGCAACCTTTCCTTTAGCACACAAATCCAAAACTATATGGTCCTCTTCATTATGGGGATAGTTTCATAATTTGTCTATGGCAAATTTGAACTAAGAAATAGCTTTGATAGTTCTGAACTACCAGCAAGAGTGTGGCCAGAAGGAGTAAAACTGTGATCATTCCCCTGTAGTCAGCACTGGAGAAGCCACACGTTGAATCTTATGTTTTGGACCTCTCACTCCAATAAAGAGCAAGTCCAGAGACGGTCAACTGAGCTGATGAAGCATCTGGAGCACAAGTCTGATGAGGAAGGATTTGGGGCTGTTAAGTCTGGAGAAAAGGAAGATCAATGGAGACTTTATTACTCTGTACAATTCCTCAAAATGAGATTGTAGCCAGGTGGGAATTGGTCTCATCTCCCAGGTAACAAGTGAGAGGACAAGAGGAAATGGCCTCAAGTTCATGGGGAAGGTTATATTAGCTATCAGGACATTTTTTTCATGGAAAGCATGGCCATACTTTGGAACAGGCTGCCTAGAAAAGTGATGGAGTCACCATCCCTGGAAGTGTTCGAAAAAACTTGTGGATGTGGTACTTGAGGACATGGTCTAGCGGTGACCATGGTGCAAGGCTGACAGCTGGATTTGATGATCTTAAAGGTCTTTTCCTACATCCTTTTCCTGCAATTAATGATTCTGTGGCATTCTGTAACTGTTGTTTGCTAAAAGTATAAACAAACTTACATGAACTGAGCTATATATGTCCAGATAATTGACAAAACACAAATACATTACAAGCCTCTGCCATAACAGTATGTTTGGATTCACTTTTTCCAAATGCGCAAGGCAATATAAAGTGATTTTTCTTACTATTAAAACAAATGCAAACAAAAGTTTACTATAAAAAGTGTTATAGGTAAAATCCCTGTACATCCCTCTGCACTGAAAACTGATCCCATCCTTTTTTAACTGTCATGACAAGTTGAACTTTCAGAAACATTTAAAACAAAGTCTGATTTCTGAAGTTACTGTATTATTTAGACGCAGTTTAGGAAAACAGTCCAATAAATAAAAGCACTTGCTATGTGAACACAAAACCAAACAACAACAGAGCTTTTAAAGTATGTTAGCTATATGACTGCAAGCTTACAGTTAATCAGCTTCAGATTGGCCTTGTGGGAACATGCAGCTGATGGAAAGACCTTGGATTATTTGTTATCTACTCCTCCACAGAAGAGGCATGAAGAAACTTTACACTGAGCACTGGGCTAAGAGCCACGAAGTTATCGTCTTACTTGTTCAATGTAATAGCCACTGCTGAGAGCAGCTGCATAGCCTCCTACAAATACACCACCAGGGAGCAGGTACAAGTAGTTGTACTCAGGAGGGTCTGTGGGACGTTTGAACATATCCAGCATTCTCTGTGTAACTAAAAAGCCACCTGGACAAAGTAAATGAGCAATTTTAAAAAAATAAAATCTGAAATCAAGCACTTACCAAATTATAAGAGAAATATTTAGTAATACCATATTACCACATGATTCAGCAACCAATAAAGCTAGTAACCTGGAAAACTACATGAAACAAAGGCATAATCAGTGTTAGATTTTGCTGTCTCTTTTAGCCTTTTCAGAAGAAAAGGAGGAATTGCTCTAGCTCCATACTCTGCACTGACTGTAGGATACAGCTTAGTTTATGACTGCACTCTTTTCCCAACCTGCTCTAGCAAAAGCAGTATTTCTAAGTCACGTTGCTCACTTTGTTGCCATTTTATTATTGAAGCTGGGACTTCTGAAGCTCAAAGAAACAGAATTTTGTTCTATGCTGCTAATATGTATTTCAAGTAGGAAAATTAATACAAGTACAAATCCTCTACAACTACCCCCTTGGGTTACACAGGAAAAAATATTGTATATAATCACCAGCCAAATTTATGAAAGGAAAATGCACATTTAAATAATTCCTAAAAGAGGTTATTCCACAGGGTATGCAAAATATCTACAATAACTACTGTGAAAATTGGAGGGCTGATGGGTTTTTATTGATAAATGCTCTCAGAGTCTATTCTCAGACTAGTATTTCTGGAATTATACAATTAAATAACTACAAGAAATTTAAAAATTACACTAGTACTTGAAGTTATCCTCGGGAGAAAAGCTAACATTCATACCTGCAATATTGACTGAAGATATAAAGGTTGAAAGCACTGCTAGGCTTTGGGAAATGTCTTGAGGGAGATAGTGTCCTCCCATCAGTACCAGCCCACCAACTGCAGTCAGACCTATTTAGAAGAGATGAAAGTGTTACTGGAAGAGGTTACTGTGTAACCTTAAAAGGCTCTACACCTGTAGGAACTTTCCTTTCAACTGTTGGACAAACATCAGTCAACTCAAATTTTGACCCCTACTTCACACATTAATGCTTAAAAGAAGACAACCACAGTCTTTTTTAGGAATACAAACAAACATGCTTCAAAAGAAAAAAAAAGAGTAAATTAATGTAGTTTTGAAGAACAGTGTCCCTGGCACAGAATTAGCCAAGTACTTGTTCATTAAAAAAAACTTTGTTCATAATAATCAAAGCAGATCCACAGATAGCCAAACACAGATACATAAAATCTTACTTATAAGAATTATGAATTTTATGGGTATTTTAGGATTTATTTTCTTTTTTCACCTCTCTCAAAACACATAGTTTGAGTAGATGAATAGAAGAATGTAAAAAATAGGAAAGATTAGTTATTTTCAGGGCAATCTTTTGAAGAGATGGGAGAAAAGATGTGGTCTATGAAAGGAGACTGCATCACTCCAAGTAAAACAAACTTTTAAGCAAATAGGTCAAGTGTAAAAATTACTTAGGGAAATTAAAAGGATATCAAAAGGATAAATTAAAACATCACATTTGCCTTTCTTTTGAAAAAATCATACTCTCAGAAATACATTGTTTCAGGTGTCCTTGCTATTTATGAAAGTAAACTCAAACATGCACAGCAGTACTAATTCAGGTAAAAGGAGTTGTGCCTGCTTCAAGTAGAAAACAAGAGGCTGTGTGACAGCCACTTACCTGAGATAGCATTAGTCACAGACATGAGTGGGGAGTGTAGAGCAGGAGTCACACCCCACACTGTGTGGTACCCCACTATCCCAGAGAGGCCAAACGTTGTCACCATTTGTGTGAAAGCATCATTAGGTGCTACAATGCCCAGCCCTAACATACCAGCTAAACCTAGAAGGAAAGCACAGGAAAGCTCTGTAACTTTTCAATGACTTCTTACATTTAAACTGTATAAAACAGGAGCCTAGTACTGACACAAAAGCAAAACTGAGTTCTCCGCATGGACTGGTTTCAAAATCAGGGAGATAATTTTTTCAAATACACTAAGTTCTTTCTTTCCTTTGTAACAGAAAATAAAGCCATAAATATAATCCACACATATTTGTTACACATGGACACAATGCAGCAAAGATAGGTTTCTACACCAACACTGAATCCTGTCACTCTCTTGTTCTGTAGAAAAAAATGTAGAAGTCACAATTATGTTGAGATATTGCTTGAATGTATTAAAGCGTATGTATGAAGAACAAGGATTAAAATTAAGATTACTGAATTCATTAATTACTTCATGTAAAAATTCTGATACACCGAGAGTAACAAATGAAATCAAGAGCCAATGTTTATTTGTCATAGTAAAGTCCTATTTCCAATACTTCAGTAGACTGTGGCCATTTAAGTCTCACACAGAGAGAAGAAAGCAAAAGCCATTGAACTGAATCTGCTGCAAAGTAGAGGCACAGTCCCTGGCAGGAGTCCTAATACTTAAGTAGAGTCAAACACATGTATATACAGATAACCAGCACTTATTGAAATGTCAAATACTTATGGTAAAATTTCAGAAGTTTTATTTTCCCTCTCAAGCAGAATTGACTATTACACTATACTGATTTTGCACCAGGATACACCAGCCAATCAATTGCTCCCCAAATAGCTATTCAATTAAATGAGTTAGACGATGGGTCATTCAAAAGTATTAGCCAAATGAGAAGTACCCTGCACTGATTCTCCAGCTATGGAAGATGCCTACCTGCTGTGTATATAGATGCAGTAGTCATGGTTTTTCTAAAAGGTGTAATAGTAGCTGCTTTTTCTGCTTCTAGCTCTGCTACAGTCTTCTGCTTCACTGGTGCTCCCTGAGGAATGTTTTTTGGTGGAGGTGCTGGGAAAATCACTTTGCCATCCTGACAAGAGACATTTACAGTTATGCCTAGCATGGTATATGCTTAGTACTTTTCTTCTCGATCCTGCAATTCAGGCAAGTGCTAACATCCTACAGTCATGCCCAGGAACAGGCTCTTTTTCTGCACCAGCAGAAGTTTGCAAGGCATGACCAAGTTAATCATACTGGTCTACACATTCTTCAGACAAAATTTGATATTAGTGTCCAAGAGTACCTGGTGAAGACACAGCACAAGGCTCCAGGGCAGAAACAAGAGAAAAGCAAAGAGATAAAGTTCCTTAAGTGGAAAACATCTAGGCAAAATAAAACTAAGTCTTGGAAATAACAAAATCTGCTACAGATGTGAACTGTAATCACAGCCTTTCCAGACCTCAG
Source organism: Molothrus aeneus (assembly GCF_037042795.1). Taxonomy (NCBI): domain Eukaryota; kingdom Metazoa; phylum Chordata; class Aves; order Passeriformes; family Icteridae; genus Molothrus; species Molothrus aeneus. The sequence continues at coordinate 41,010,051 of NC_089680.1, forward strand.
ATAGAAACCAAGGATGATATCCCACATTCCTTGTCAATCTTCAGGCCTCTGTGGAGCTATCAGCACTGAGCTGTACTCACCACTTCAATGACCTGGGAGAGCTGAAGTCTATGCCATGCCCTGAGTTTTTATTTTATTATTTTCTGATAAAGCTTCAATTTTTTGCGTATTCTAGTTTCACCATTTTTCTCTCTTACTATAAATGGAACACTTTTTTTTTTTAAAGGGAAGAATGTTTTTCTGGAAGAATGTTTTGGTCTGGTAAAGCCTCAAATATGTTTTAAATAGCTATGTTTTTATCACACGAAACACACAAACTTTATCTTTTTCCCTATTTTTCATTAGTAAATACATTAGGTTTAACCTTGACAAGAAGACAAGACTAAAAAGAAACAGAGGAATTTTCAGCTGAATAAACACACCATTACCCATACGCTCCACCAAGCCACCTCTGAAATCTGCTGACATGCAGTATCTCTGAACACATTTTGAAGAGACAGAAATTATAAATTATAGGTCTGTACTCACAAATTAAGAAGAGAGTATTTATAGAGTATTTAGTGGCTCACCTTCATTACTACAGTTCCTCTAATAACATGATCCAGAGTCCCATAGTCGAAGTCATCTTTTGGATCAAAGTAGAAGTTCTCTTTGTCAGGACTAATAGCTTTTAGAAGTTTGATAATATTATTAGAATAAAGGGTACTGGCCTGAGTAGCCATTCTGCTAGGCAGATCTGTGTACCCAATGTGTGTAACACCCTGAAAAAAATCCAAGTAAAATAATAAGGATTTGTACAATCTCTGAAAAAGCGTCATCTCTTCCAGTATATCCTTCTAGAGATATCTATCCAAACTGTATCATTTATCTCGGTTTATAATCTCAACTAAATTGGTTACCTGCAGCTCTGATCCTACTAAGTCAGGGAGATCACTCACAATAGCTACAGAATCCAACATGATCAATTCAACACCTTAAACTCTATTAGCAACAAGATTTCACAGAGAGGAAGACATATTGGTGCAAGAGCTTGTCTTCTCCAAATCCTACATTCTCTCAGAACCTAAATTCTTTAAGCAATCAGGTAACAGATCCATCCACCTAATGCTTGGCATCTTCTCAGTTTTTCTGGAAGGCAGGGACAGGAGACAAGTTTCTGTATGCCACTGGAGTGAAGGGAGCTCCCTCAGAGCCGTGCAAGAGATATGTCTGAGTTCACATGTATGTAAAAATGTAGCCTAATATATCCTCACTGCTTAAAGAACTAATGAGAACTAAAGGATATCAGGTTTTAGAAAAGAATGGGAAGCTGAGGCTGGCATACACTCTGAGGTGTTCAAAAGCGGGTATGTGTTAAAACACTGCTCCCACAACTTACAGCTAAGATCCATACACGCTTCCAGAACTCTGGCTTCATAATGCAATGCTCTGGCGCAATCCTAATAGTTCTGCACTGCTCCTGTTTTCCATAACACAGAGCCAGTACACTAAATCCAGGGGTAATACTCCTCTGACTAAAAGTGTTCCATATAAACCCTTCATACAAGTATCTCCTTACTTCTCTTCTACATTCTCTAGTTTCAGGTTTTAAGCAATGACATCAAAAGCCCTAGAAAGCCACAAAGACAAGTGCAACATGTGGTTCTTTGATATAGACAAACAGAATTCTGCTTATGTCAATGACAACCATGACAGCAGTGTCCTACAGGCTTCCCAAATAAAGGCATTATATCCTTGCATTACCAAATTACACTCTAGGAAATCTGCTACTATAAATCTCATCACCCAGATTTCTGTAATTGTTAGCAGACTTCCCATAAGCACCAAAAACAAAACCCAAAAAGCAGAAAGAAAAGTTCTCAGCTGAGCAAATGAACACTGGAGCAAAACCAAAGTAGCTCAGTCCAGACCAAAGGACTTTCTTTAAGGAAACAATTTATGCTACATCTACTTTGGGTTTCAAGTGCTTTGGATACTGTATGGGCGACACACTCGCATTACTGAAGATAAAGAAAAGCAAAGTCAGCACACTCCTGAAGCTGAAACAGTACTGAGTAAGCCAGAGACTTTGTACTGAAGTAAACACCGAGAGTCTGAACCTGCTTAGCTTTGCCTATGACAGGAAATGTTAACCTCCAGCCATGGGAGGTGATAAGCAAATCAAAGAACCTATTGCTACTGCTGTATTTTTTAGCTAGACCAAGAAAGAGATATCAAATCCCACCTTCAACTCAGAAGAGACAAACACTGGACTTGGAATTTTAAGTAGCAAGAATTCTGTAATATCCATAAACAACCAAATTAACACTATACAAAGGTGTTAGTTTCTTTAAAAATATTCAAATTTATGTATTTAAATAGTGACCAAATGCAAATCAAAAGGATTACTTCAGCCCAAAGCAGCTGAGAGACTGTTGAAAATCCAGCTGCTTATTTTCAGCATGCAGTTTACAGTTTTGTTCAGGGGACTGAGAATGAACTGTAGATTAAAATGCTCACCTTATGAACATACATTTCTCCAGGCTTTGTAGTCTCAATATTTCCTCCTGCTTCTGCAGCTAAATCCACAACAACTGAACCTTCCTTCATAGATTCAATCATATCTTTCTTAAACAAGATTGGAGCTTTTTTGCCTGACAAAACAAGGCATAGCAAGTTAAACACAAAATACAGCTTTCTATCTATTGAGCTTAGGAGATGACTCCTCTTTGCTCTATATATAAGCTTTAATTTTGTAAGCAAAATTTTTAAGTAATTGGTACCTAGGATAAAAAAAAACACAGAAGTTTTTTTTAGAAAGACAGAAGAAGTGTTAGAACATCCTGCTCCAAAAGCATACAGGAAAGTTATGCATGGTAGGCTACCAAAGATAAGTCAAATTTTGCCAGCAAACTGACAGTCTTAACATCCAATCTTACCATTCATTCATAACAAAAAAAATTTAAAAAAAAAAGAGCCACCACATTGCCAGCTATTAAAATAGAGACATTGTGCAACACAAAGCACTAAAATCAAAGCTCTACTTTACTATGTTTCAATTACAAAGGACAGTTGCATTTCAGTCAGACTTGTTTCAGTGCATGAGTTGTATAGAAGAAGTAGCCATGATGCAATAGATAAGCAAGAGAATTATGTATTCTCACTTTATTACTAAATACTCCTTTTTTAGTAAGAAAAAACATGACGGTATTTGATTCATACTGATAGTCTATGAAAACAAAAGTTGTTTAAAAAAAAAAGGACACACTTTAAAACCAGGCCTTTATCACAGATGTGTAACGGTACACACAGACATAATTCATTAACACCTCTGTTTTCATGCAGATTCAACCTCAAAATACAACTTACCTAGAAGAATAAAAATTGTCATTTTTCACATAAAGCATACCTGGAATAAGTGCTGTAGTGATGATAATGTCAACATCTTGGCACTGTTTGGCAAAGAGTTTCATTTCAGCTTCAATAAACTCTTTGGACATTTCTTTAGCATAACCACCTTGTCCCTCTCCAGATTCCTTTATGTCTACTTCCAATGGCTCAGCACCAAGAGACTTGAACTGTTCCAGAGCTGCAGCTCTAGAAAAAGAAAATTGTAGTTGAGGGAAAACCAACTCTTTAAAAATGCATCATGACTTTACCAGTGGTTTAGTAGCAATCTTCAGACAAGAGATGTAAAACTTATTCTAGTATTAAGGAGACCATAACAAAAATGCCCAGCTTTCTGTATTCGGTGCAAAAAATAATTGCTTTGATAAATTTAGGTTCCGGTCAGACTTGAATAAGGAATGAAGCCACCCTATGATTTCCTGTCTAGTCAGCAGAGTTGCTTCAAGAAAAACTTCAAAGCTGAGGCTCTGCTGATTAACTCTCCTCGTGCATTTCTGTTGTCATGACTTGGTCAATCTAAAGCCCAAACGAAGGAACCAAAAATGGGAGACAAGCACAGAACCAATGACCTTATCTTTAAACTGTGAGATGGGAAGTATTATTAAGTCTTATTTTCACAGGGAAAATTACCAGGGGGTGGGTGTTTGAAGTTGTGGCTTGCCAATATTCTGTAATTTATTTTGCATCATATGACATCACATTTAAAAAAGAGACTAAATTTCAGTGTTAGGTGAACAGTGACCACATGCAGAGAATTAAACATAAATGTCCTTGAATCTCAAGTTAGAAGTATCAAGAGTGCTTAAGAAGGGAATTAAAATAAAAATGGAAAAGTTTTAGACAGATTTTAAAATTAATAAAACATGAAGGACTAATAATGGCATGAAAATAGTAGGAAGTTAATTATGACTCAGTGTAGTAAAAATTATTTCACTCTAATACAGCCATAAACAACTTAATCTTCAAGTCATTTCAGATTGGTATTACAATTTTCACACCCTTACCTAGTATCAAATCCACGAACCACTGCACCCATAGATTTTGCTGCTCCTGCAGAAGCCAGGCCAGCAACCCCTCCTCCGATGATCAGCACCTAAAATGATAAATCTCATTAACCAGCCATTTAAACTAGATACCTTATGATAAAACCAAATTTAATTGGGCAGAGCTGCCCCACATATCCAACAGTTTAAAAGCTGTAACTCCTAATTACACATATCTAAGAGGCAACTCTTCTGTAGCTAACAGTTTCTCCCAGTAAACATAGGTTTTCTCCTTGATTTATCTTCCTTTTTTTCTTCCCTAATTCTACTTTCATTTCTCTTCAACCCAGTCCACTTGTAATTCCAATCAAGTAAATCTTTCCATCGCACTCCTCAATGCACCAGAAATACCAATATCTCTGAATTTTCTTAACTGCTTTCTTACCCTCTCCTACTTTGAAAAAAAATAAATCCAACCCCTTACAGCTAATCTGATGTTTAAAACTAAGCAAGTTTAAATAAAATTCAAATTATTCTATTATTCCCCAAACAAAACCAGAACAGATGTGAACAAAAAGTGGTATGAGAATAATTACAGTAATTTCTGAAGTCTCTAGAAAACTGAAAGAGAGGAAAAAAACCTTTTAACATAGTTTCAGCAACAGCTACCTTTGCTCCGAAATTCACATATTCTTTTGCCACAGTGTGTTTAATTGTACATACCTTTGCTGGAGGAACTTTACCAGCAGCTGTGATTTGACCCGTGAAAAATCGACCGAAGTGATTTGCTGCCAGGACCACAGCCTTGTAACTGTCAATCAAGGATGAACACATATCAGTGCTTTCTCAGATTCAGTAAATTCCATTCATTACATCAATCTAAAAGATGAACATTTGACCACAGTATGTGTAGGATAAAGCAAGCTTAGTATTTTACAACTGAACACAAGCTTAATAGTCTTTATTCATATTTCTGTGGAGACATCTGACAATATTTGATCTTTTGTTTGTAACTGCCACAGCAATTGCATTCACACTGGGTGTTCTTTGGGTTAGTTAGCTCCTAACAACATCAGATCCCCATTACAGACAATCTGTATTCAACAGAACTTAGTTCAGAGCAAAAAGGTACTAGACAAAACAGTCAAGGAATTAGAAGAATTGTGTTCAGTTTTGTTTATTTTAAAAGCACTGCTCTGATCTGCTATAAAGCTAACCATAAAAAACTTTAACACTACCCTGCTTGAAACAGCTCTGCATGAAAATAGAGATGTAGAATCATTTAGATATACCTAATATCAAAGCAAATGATTTTAATCCAACTATACTTAATGAAGAAAAAAAAAAAAAAAATCATACCCAGCAATGTTGGCCATGGAGCTAAGTGCATCATATCCCTGAGCAATGGTGACCCGTGGAACCTGATCCATAGCCAAGACAGTAGCTTTTTTTTCTGCAAGCTTTTTCAGGAGGTCTGGATTTTGTGCTGGGTAGATAAAACTAATCAGGGTTGCTGCTGTCTTAAAAAGATCTGCCTCATGTACACCTAGAGATGAGTTATATATAGGAGCTCTCACCTGAAAAAGACAGAAGTCTCCAAGTTAATCAGAGGAAAGAAATCAGAACACATTCCACTTACTTTCTCTCAGGTTGCAGTCTATCCATTCCCATCCAAAAAGTACAGAAAGAAGAAAGTACATCAAAGGCTATTTACACAACTGAACTGAGTAACTGCACTTCCCAGCTGCAGTCCACATCATGGAATTGGCTCTAGGTGGATTGGTGACAGGGCAAAAATTGTCAGCACACACCTTCACAAAGATTTGATGACTTCTAGCTAGCAGTCGCTTGCTTTTGTAACAGACAGCTACCCTCAAACCCACCATTTTTAAGCAAAATGATTACTCAACAGATATGACAATCTCTACAAACTAAGAATCACTAATAAGGTCACAGTGTATGACTATATATATACAGGGCGTTTCATGCCAGATGTCCAGCAAACACTGATCTTCATCTATATTCACTTCTGAGTTTCTCACTTTTCTCCAAACAGAAACCTACTTAAAAGCATTGTTCACAAAGCAGCTCACAGAAATTCAATGTTCAATGCTGATGGGATAATTTTAAACAGAGCAACTGAAGGAAGTCTCAATAAGGTAAAGGTATTTTTCTCTTTTTTTCCCTTCAGGACTCTGCACAACCTAAGACCCCTCAAGTAAGATTGCTTTTAGCTCTTTTCTCAAATTTTTAAAAACACCTTTGCTGTGGAATTCAGAGAAGTTACAAAATCATATTTACTAAACCCCAAACCATGCTATTTAAAGAGTAACTAGAATTACATGTTACCAATTTTGGACAAAAGATTTCTTAGAGCAGGGATTTCATCTGACTAGATTCCAGAACTAGTCTACCTCACTCTAGAAAATATAACAACTCTTAGGTAGTTAAAAACTTGTTAGAGATATTATCCACATTTTTTCAACACTCTCATTTACTTTTTTTTAGTGTAGGTGCATGCCTGAGCTATTAAAAAAATCCCAAAACTCAAATCAGAACTCAAAATGGAAAACACTAATTTAAAGGACCTTACTTACTGAATTTTCCACAGATTATCAGAAAAAAAAAATTGCCTATACATTTCTCCAAAAACAATGTAATAGGAAATATACTAATAAAGCAATTACTTTCACAACCAAATCAGAAGCCAAGACTTCCTTGGTCCCCTGGATCTTTGCTCCAACTTCTCTGTAATGGTCATCAGAAAATTTGGAAGCTTCTCCAGCACCAGATTCCACCACAACATTGAAGCCTTGCTTAACCAAGGCTTGAACTCCAGCTGGTGACAGAGCCACTCTCTTCTCATTCTCAAATATCTCCTTGGGGACGCCCACAGTCAGTTGTTTATATGGAATTCCTGTAAGAGTGGCAGGTAAGACAGCATTAGTTGTACTAAACATTAATTAACTGGTATAAGGGACACTCTCCAATGCGGTACAGACACATGCAAACACGTCACAGTTAGCAACTCTCCCTCCTAAGGGAGGAGGAAGCAGAATGCTATTTCCTAGGAACATCTTTTACATTTCCTTAAATTACACCATCTTCCTAGAGATCCTTTTCTCAGCAATCAGCAGGTGAGCACAATCAGCCACACAAGCAGTAACAAGTGTTTGGTGCAGTTCATACTCATTGTCGTTTACACAGCTCTGATTGTGTAACTGGCATTCTGATTTACACAATACCTGGTGTACCGCTGATAACACATGCTGCCTCAGGCCAGAATTTAAATCGCTTTCCAATCACTTCCAGGTTATTGTGAAGAAAGAAATAAATGAGCTTGAACAGTGGAACTGCATTTTAACTGAATATGTTTGTAATGTATATCAAATTATGCCAAATTATTGAATGCAACATACACACCACAAAGTACATTGAAAGATATAACTACATCAATAAGGTACTCTAAAAGTTGCCACAGAAATGAAAAATGTGAATTCAGAAGTAGTTGAAGAATGAAGGAATATCCAGCTACTAGTTTCTTCAAAGTATTTATCTTCAAAGTTATTTCCTTGTCTTAACTTGTTCAAAGCTCCACTAAGTAACACCAGGAAACTGCTGAAGCTGAAATTTATGTTTTAGTTAAAGTTTTCAAATTACAAACATCTAACTTTATTTGAGTACAATTTGGGGGCTTTCAGTCTCGTATCTGAGAGATAAACTTCTCTGATCCAAACAAGTGTTTCAATACATTATTTATGAATACACAGGCTCAAGCAGAATAATCATACATAAAACTATTACATTGCTTTAATTACACTGACAGCATGCAGTTCAACACATACACTGAATCCTGTACCAGCTTTCACTTACATCTATCCAGAATTCAAACCTGGATTGTGACATTACTATGCAAGACATTTACACCACATGAATATTAATAAACAATAATTTGAGCAATCTAAGCAGTCACTCATATTAATGATCAAGCAACAACAACAACAAAACCCACCAAAGAAACCCCAAACCTAAAAAAGGAGAGAGAGTGAATGAGAGGCTTGTTTAAAATTACAAATCTCTTTTTAAGTTGTCCAACAATACTGTGTATTGTGCTACAAAAAATTGTACCAAGCAAAGAATGCAAATTTTAGGAAGGCCTCCTTTTGACTTTGAGATAGAAACAAGTAAAAAAAACCCTAAAAACATACTACAATATAAGAGCTTTGAGGAACTAGATTTAGATTTAAAATATCAAAATAAATTATCTGTGAAATTGAACCTGGATTACAATGTGCCTAAAGTCAGCAATCTGAAAATGCTTTTGGTTAGAAATTTTCAAGCTACTGTCAACTTACTATGTTCTGAAAAACCAGTACAGAGCTGCTAAGAACTGGTACTTAAACACCTAATTATACTTCTCAGCCTACTAAAACATTAAAAAAAAATATTAACACATCCAACAAGACAGAATGACAGCTCACCAGACAAAGAAGATCATTACTTCTAATTGCTGCACCAGGGGAGGTTTTACTGAACCACAGGAAGTTCAGGTTGGACACCAGAAAGAACTTCTTCACTGAAAAGAAGGTTAAGCACTGGAATGGGTTGCTAAAGGGAAGTGGTCAAGCCAATATCCCTGGAGGTGCTCAAGGAACAACTGGATGTGGCACTTAGTGCTATGGCTTAATTGACAAGGTGGTGTTCAGTCAAAGGTTGGACTTGATCTTAGAGGTCTTCTCCAACCTTAATGATTCTATGATTCTAATTACTTCTACTTTTTGTTTTAATCTTTGCCTTTGAAATTTGACTAATAAAATAGTAACAAATAATTTAAAGATAGAAGTGTTTTGATGTTTTATATGTTGCAGAACATCTGAAATATTTTAATCACAAGACAACACTCAGATTCAGAAAAACATACATTCATAGAACATAAAGCCAAAACAGGATCAAGAATGCACATCTAAAACAACAGATCCACAACGGTAACAGAGCTTTGCAATGATTTGTTCCACCAGCATACATCAAATCTAAGCATCACCGTGCAACTCAGGCCATACCCACCACAGCAGCACTAACCACTTGTTACCAGCTGTGGTAACTGTTGCTGTCACTCAAATTACTCTTGTCATTTGAAGAGACTTTTCTCCTCATCTCTTCTAATTACTACACAATAAAGTACTGCTTCTGATTTTCACTAAATCAACTCGGTGCAAATGAGCTCTCTTGTCTTTTAGAAGCAGGAATGAAACCTAGAAGATTGAAATTTGTTAGGATAACAGGGACCAACCAGAATTTCAGAGAGGAAGCAGCTCTAGGGTAGGGTAGGATGCAAAACACTTTTCAAAAAGCACTTTAGAAGAACTAAAGTCCTACCTACCCTTTCTCCTTTTGGAAGTTCTTGTAGCACAAGAATGCCAAAGGGGAGGAAAGGAAGGGGAAAACATGGGGGAAAATAGGGAAAGGGAAAAACAAAGGGAAAGGAGGAAGGAAAAAAGGGAGGAGAAAGGAGGAGCAAACAGGGAAAGGAATAAATTATAGCATAAAGGAAATAGATAACTGCAAATTTAAAGGTACAAAGACATTTGACTAAAGCTTTTATTTTTCTCAAGCAAATCTTCTTTAGCTCCTAAGGCTCAAATGACAACACATGCTTCTAATTTCCTTTTGCTCATTTGCTTCTGTGTGGAGTATCAGAATAGAAGAGTAAATGGCTAGGAGTAAAAGGCCAGAAATATACATTCACTAGATGCCAGATGTGTTTCCTCATTGCTTACTTCTTTATTGGTACATCTTGCATGCAATAAAAATTAGTACAACTTTTTCAGGTAGAAAGTATTTGCACCTTATTTAGTAAGCAGAATGATCACAGACCAGCACTGAGGAACATCCTCTTCTCAGAGCTTTACGAGATCAAAGCCAAGATAAATATCCAACAAGTCTCATCTGCCTACCTACCTTTCTTCTCTATCCCACTACCAGAACTCCAGCAGTCCATAAATATAAAAGCAAATGAGTACATAAGCAAACTGTCAGTTTGCCAGCTTTTAGCTAGAGTAGGTATTGGACGTTTTTCAAGTAGACTGCCCTGAGCTTCCACATGATTCAGCACCAAAATGGAGCAGATATCTACAGCTCATGAAAAACAAAGATCTATCTTAAAACTGCAGTACAGGTCTTGGGAAGAAAGGGTTAAAAAGTGGAACACTGGCACTGATGATTTCAAAGCTCCCTTTCAGCTGGACATAACTCTTGATAAGCCTGTGTGAACAGCAGGTCTGTGATGATTTACTGGTGCCTGTGTCTCTGCTTGTTTTTCTCTGCCCGGGTGCTGCTTCAGCAATACCCTGTTAGCGAAGTAATGGAAATAAATTATAAATTTACCCTTTGGATTCTAGACATGACTTTATGGCTGTCCCACCTGCCTTTCTGTGCTGACGTACACAACAGCGTATGATCAATATTTGAGCTGGAGGAAGCTTTGTGACTAACACAGATTTGGTTTGCTGGTTTTGGATTCAGCAATTTCATTAAAGTTGACAGTTTTGAAAGGTTGAAAACTAATACTATAAACTTAGGACCTTGATTTAGTTTTTATTTTGAGGAAGCCCATCTGCTATCCCTGCCAGGGGTTTAAAGTCATGTTACAGTGTGAAGGCTACAAATTGTCTCTCTAATCCTTCATGTCAGGTAATCTCTTTAAGTACTGCCTTGAGTATGTTTTAGTGCTGCTTTACGACATCATGGACATCTTCCAAATACTGAGTGATATTACATACCTGGAGCACCTTTTTGACTCATTAAGTTTTTAAATATATTGAGTAGAAGATACACAGTACTTAGATTCTGCCACTATCAGAAGTAGAAACATTACATTTCACAAGTCTTAGAATATACATTCCAGTGAAATGCTCTGGCATATACATAACTTAGAACTTCAAAAAACTAGCAAGAAGCCACTCTCTCATTCCTATACTACAATCCTAACTGTGTAATGAAGACATTGTGAAACTTCAAGTAAACAAAACTACAACTGTGACTTTCTCCATGTAACTTCTATCTACAAGAATCTTAGAGAAGATTATAAGTCAAAACTTTAGCAGAAAATACAGTTTTTTGATCTCCTTAACCTGACTTTGGGAAGTAGTCTGCAACAAAACAGGATCAACCAATAGAAAGTGACTTAGGGAAAAGATAAAGGAGAAGTTTTGACTATATGCCACATGTTCTGGGATTGAAAACAGGATGCCTATTTTTAGTGTTACTCTAATAACCTTTAAACAAACCATCTCACCTGTCCTGGAGATGAGGACATATTCCGAAGAACAGCAATATGATGTTGGCAAAAAGAAAAAAAAACGGTACAGAAGATTAAACGAACACCTGATCCCTCCTATTACATAAATAAGGATTTTTTTTTTAAAAGAGAAATTAAAGGAGAATATTTCTTTGTTTATAAATAAAATAAAGCTTACCTAGAGAACTAATTAAAAATGAACTGCTACAGGTTTAGAAAAGAGCAGGAAAATTTAAGAAAGAAGCCTCAAAATAAAAATGATATTTAAAATCCCGAAATAGAGAGGGGTAAAAGTCATAGAGCTGTAGGACAAACTAATCTGGAAGGATACTGGGAAGCTCAGTCAGTCACTCCATATGCATCTTTCCCAGGGCTTCAGAAAGTTTTGTACCTGTTTCTGAAGTAACTGGTCCTAGTGACTACCTGGCACAGATTATGGGAATACTTGTTTACATCTCTTTGAAAGTTCCTATGTTTCTATTAAGCAAGTAGCAGCATAATAGCTGGCAGTAAGCAAATTATCCATGCTCCAAGTTCACTTTTCAGCTGACTCTATCTCCGTATTTCTTCTCCTCAAGCAGCTATTGCTCTTGCACATAACATAGCCTGGATGGAATGAAAGCTAACCTGAGTAAGTAATAACTACAGCCTTAAGAAGAATCACCGTGACACTAGTCTTTTCAGAAAATTTACTCTTCTTGCTAATACAGTGATTTTACCAAGTGTTACAATAATCAAAGCTATTTTCTGAAAGACTAAAACACAGTTCTTTTGAATCTGTTCCATTTTGATTCAAGAGCACTTAAAAAGTAAATATAAGCAATAGCCCTGCTTCTAATTTGTCATTAAATTGCTGTTTTCTCCTTGATTTGTCCTCTACCAAATGACAAATCACATGTTACCAAAGCATACTACAAGGACAGCTTAATTATCAACCAAAAGACTACCAAACTTGTAATTCTTCACATTAAATACCTGCATTTCATGAATATTACTAATCCTTAAATAAGGGCTTCCACACAACAGATTTGACAGGGCAGCACAGAGCATTTAAACATGACACTAATTCTTCTACACTAATTCTAATCAGAATTCTTCATCCTTGTGGGAAAATTTTTCAAAAGTTATTTTTAAAAATAAGAAAATTCACACACACAGAGTAGCATACCAATTTCAATAAAACAGAAGAGACTCTTTAGTTTCATCATGAAATTTGCAAAGCCAAATACAAAATTGATTCCAAACTCAAACAAGGACACTTACCTGGGATATTTGAGAAAGAACTTTGAACCTAGTTTCCTATGTTCCAGTTTATGCTCCCAACCAAGGGACAATCTGCCATATGAAGACTGACAGATGTCTCTTTCATTCTGATATTTAATGTGGGAAAAAAACTGAGAGCATCTCAAATCTATCACAGACATTCTGGTTTCAACACACAACTGTGATACAGATTTACCAGAAGCCCTCGGAGTAAAGAAACTTCCCCTCATGACATTTCTTTGGAAGTTCCAAAATCTTCAGTCACCAAGTTGAAAGGACCACAAAATGCACCATTTTCTGTTAGTACTGCCACAAATTCTACACAATGCAGGCTTCTCTGAACTACATGCTACTTTTGTGTCCCATGTTTTCACTAACAGACACTTCTGTTTCCAGCAGCACTACTTTCCTTATACTCTCAAGTACCTAATGCAGTTACCTACTGTCTACATTTGGAAGAACCAAATGTCATGTGTGCAATCCATCCAACTCTCCACACTAATCTTTTGCAGACTAAGATCCTACATCTCCACAGAAGCAAGGTCTCTAAATTCCAAGGGACACATGACCCATTCAGTAATAATGGGCAAAAATAGCATTAAATCTGCATTAGGTATTCTTCAGTCTTCCTTCCAACTGTCAGGTTATATACAGTATAGAATAGAGAAAAAAAATTGTCAGGTCTGATCTTCATGTACCAAGCTCATAGCAGAAACTGGAAATAAGAGTCCCCCCCTTTCCCAGTTTTTTTTTTTTTCCTGAAAATACCAGAACCTGTCCATTATCTGCTGAAATGCAATTTTTTGCAAATACACTAACAAACCCTACACGTGAAGATACATATCAATAGTTTTTCAAAGTGATACAATGTGTTTCCTAAACGAAGTAAAGAGGTTTTTTTAAGATTGGATAATAATGTCTACATATACTCATGCTAGCAGATGCTGTCCTTGTGAGGTCTGTATTTTCTCACATGCATGCAAATAGTTGCACTACCAAAACTAATGAGGAACTCAGGATTTGAACTAAGAAAAGCATTTATTTAAATACTTCCTTCAAGCAAGGAAAGTATTAGCTGGAGCTCAAACCCTCTAACCACAAAAACTACATGGATCCAAAGTATTTATAATAAACACAAACACCTTCTGCATAAGACCTATAAAGCCAGACTAAAATTGTGCTGCAACTGACTCAAGTATGCTGTTGACATGATTTAAGAGTGCTCTTTCTAAGTCTAAGACTAAAATTGTGCTGCAACTGACTCAAGTATGCTGCCGACATGATTTAAGAGTGTTCTTTCTAAGACTTTCTAAGTCTTTTCTGTACTAATGCAGATCTGAAAGAAAGAAAAAAGAAAGAAACCATTTAAATTCATGTTTTAAAATAAAACATTGCTTACAGTACTTTAATCAATTTACCTGGCTTTGGAGCTGCCTGAGACCCAAGCACCTGGTGGGTTCTAAACATTCGCAAGCACAGCACCTTTGCAGAACGTGCCTTCGGCGGGAGCACATTGCCAAAAACAGGAGCTGAGCATCCACCCACAGCAATACGCAGAAGGCTCGCCATTGCACCCAGACCTCACAACAAATTCCTTGCCACGTATGGAACCCCTACAGCAAATGTGAAAACAAATCAAGAGTTATTAATGACACTGCACAGAAGGCATGTAAACGCAGCAGATTTAGAACCAGTCGACTGCCAGTAGCCACGAGACAATCAATCCTCACCACCTTTATCTTTCAGGCTAGGAAAAAACCACTTTTTTTTTTTCTAAATTAGGTAAGACTGCTCTTAACCAAAGCAACTGGCGTGACCAGCCGCGACCCGGGATCGCATTTCTGCGGCCCAAGGCCATTTGCTCTTTACACCGTTTCTTTAAAACGGGAACTTTGGTACGGGAAAAGTGCGGCGCCCCAAGGCACCAAACAAACGACTCCAATCCGTGCCACAGCTCCCTCAGGAGTCACCCTGGGTGGGACACAGCTTGGGAGGCGCAGCAGAGCGCGCACTCGGGGCGGGACACCCCGGGCAGCGGGCAGGGGAACCGGGAATGTGCTCTTCGCCCGGAATCCCGCCGGGCCCCCGCAGCAGCGGCCCCTTTTCTCTGCCGTCACTATTTATAGCCCGCGGCCACCGAATGACCTTGGGCGGGCGGCTCGTCCCCCGCCATGCACCGTCCCCGCTCGGGGGACACCCCGCAGCCGCCGCCGCCCCGCTCCCGGGGACCCCTTCCTAGGCCACCTGCCTCCTCCCGCACGTCCGTCCCGACACGCTCCCCCCCTCCTTCCCTCCCTTCCCCCCGACAGCGTGGCACCGCTGTCTTCTCCCTAACAGCGGGTGGCCCCCACACGCAACAGGAGAATGAGGCGGTGCCGGCGGAGCCCCTCACGACGCGGTGCACACGCCCCGCGCGGAGCCCCGCACACGCTCCTCCCGCAGCCCCGCACCGAGCCCGCACCGAGCCCGCTCCACGGACCTCCACAGAGAGCTCCGCGCACCGCCGCAGCCCCGCACGACGCCGCGCTCCCACTCGCGGTGCCGCCGCCGCGGCTCCCACCGACCTTGGGGCGGGGTGGGGGCGGGCCCGTGCCCGCCAACCCGGAAGGACTGAGGGGCACGCGGGGGTCGGGCGGCCGCGTCACGCGGCGTCTGAGGGGCGGTGGCGCGGGGCTGCCGAGGTGCTGGCCGAGCCCGCGGCGCCGGCGGCGGCAGAGCGGGATAAGCGTGCCCGGCTGGCTACGGCGCGGAGGCGAAGGTCGGGGCTGGCGAGGAGACGTGCCGAAACGCGCGTGTTGGACGTGGGGCTAACGCCATAGCACGTAAGTGATGTCCTCTTCGTTATTGTTACTTCTTAAAATGCGCGATAAAGCAGCGAGGTGTCGGAGTGGTAGGCGCAGTATGGGAACAGAAAATGGGGAGCTGTGTCGGCTTTGGGCATTAGGAGGAATTTCTTCGCAGAAAGGGTGATTTGATGTTGGGGTGGTGCAGTCGCCGTCCCTGGGGGTGTTTAAGGAAAGGCTGGACGTGGCACTCAGTGCCATGGTCTGATTGTCGTGGTGATGTTCCGTCATAGGCTGGACTCGATGATCTCAGTGGTGTTTTCCAACTTAATCGATTCTGTAGCTGTTGAAATAATACATGTCTGGATGAAGAGCACATGGGGTTGGAGAGGCAGTTCCAGAGGACAGCTAGCCACGCTGCCCATTACCTCCATGCATGGTCTTCACACAGTCCTGCATATGTTGTCTTACTTCACACGATCTGTGGGTTCCGTGTATGAGGCTTATTTTGGTTAGAGATTTTTTTTTTAATTTACTGAAGTCTCTGTAGCTGCTCACGCAAACTACATGTTGCTGGAGATGACACAGCTTCCAGACTTGTAAATGGTGACTTAGCAAGTAAAGTTAAGCACTGAAAACATGAGAGTTACCCTAAAAATAATTAATAGGATTCTCTACTAATAAATGTTCATTACTTTTGTGCTTTCAAATAAGCTTGTGTGAAATCTGTAGAGCTTTAGAGCTATAGATTATGCCTGTGGTTTATGTTTTGGGCTCAATAACCACTAACTCCTACAAAAACATGTCTTATCAGTATGGGGGCAATTGGAATAATTCCAGCTAGTAACAATAAATTACACTTAAAAAGCTAGAACCAGCCCTCTCCTTTTTTTCTATTAGAAATACATTATCAGCATTAAAAAAAAATAGAGCAAGTAAAAATGCCTGTGTTCTGAATAGCGACAAGGTTACGGTGTGTGACTTTTTGCACCAGGCACTGAAGGTGTGTGTGGATTTGGTTCTGAGCTAAGTTTTAGATTATTTGGTAGGACACTTAAGACAAAGCAGGTATCTCCTAGTGACTGCCTAGAATTGTTCATAATTGTATTTGGTGAAAGTTTTAATCCAGTCATTGGGTGCTTAGGTGAGGTCTGTCTAGTTAATGATCTCAGGGGCTCTGCTGTGTGGCCTCCAAGGCTTGAAGTAATTCACAGGACTTCAGCTGCTCAAGCCAAAACCTTCTAAGCATAACGTTAAGCAGTCTAAAGGGGTGTACTGTTGTAGGCAGTATTTGGGGCTTGTTATTTTGGAATTAACTACCTGATTATTTTTCTTAACTTTGTTTTAGGTGTCTACACTCGGGAGAGGAAATTGGGTTCCCCAGTTTGCGTTCATGCAAACTTAAGTAGTGCATCTCTAAGAAAAATATGGATTTGGGATCACATTCCACTTTAAATGGTAAGCAGTTGCAAAATGATAATTAAATAACATAAAATGTCTGCTAAGTGAAAAGACATTTGGACACATTTATGTCCAAAGGTGAAAACTTGTCTTGTTCCATAACTTAAGGCACTCCATTCCTCTTAGGTGTAAACTTTAAAGAATGAGATTTGCTAACTTGAAAGATTTGCATATTCAAAATTGGCAAATTCTCCATTAGAATATAATGATGGAGATTTTCATTTTTCTTCACATTAATGTAAGCTTTTGATTCTCCTCCTGGTAAGGCAAAGTCTACAGATGTGGACAGAGTCACAATATAGGCATTAAAACTGGAGCTGATAACACAAGAACACTGAATATTTTTAATGGAGAAATTTAGTAGCTATTTTATGATCTTTAAAGAATTGGTAATGCTGCTTAAAATAGTTTTGACAATGGTTTACACAAGTGAAGTATTATAATGGTTTTTTAAGACTCATTCAAAACATCCTGCATTGGCTCACATTCCACTTGCAGAGTATAGATTTATTAGTTTACCATTCTATATTTCCAGAAGGGTTGCCTAGGAACAGTTTTCCCATGAGCCTCATTAATTTTAACTTATGACACCTTTAATGTCTGGCCACCTTTTTATCTTGGCAAAAATCAGTCCAATTCATTCCTTGGGGAGCAAACAAATATTTTATACCCTGCCCCTCCCCTGTTAATAATTGAAAATGGTAACATGTAATAATAAAACCAATAGGAACCTGACTACTAAAGGCACCATTTTACAATGCAATTGGATTTTTTTTAAATACAAGACAGCACTATTGTAATATTTTAATAATGTTTCATACATACTTGCCTATTTTTTTCAGCCCTTCATAGTGGTGAACAGAGCAGGACCCAATGCCACACAATCTTTTGTTTTTTTTGTGGTAGGAACAAGTGGCAAGGGCAGCACAGATCAGACTGTTCAGGGAGACAAAACAAACTCCCTCAGAAGGATTAGCTGAGGTGTATTTGTGGCACACCAGATTACACTTGCCCTCCTCATCTTGAAAGCTGATTGTGATACAGAGTTTGCAAAACAATGAGAGAAAGACTTTGGAATGAAACTGAAGAAGAGTAGATTAATTAAATTGTAAATGGACATGTGAGTTGAACCGTTCTCAGTTTATGTGATAATATTAGGAAAAATGCATTGCATGAACCATGTTCTTCAGTTGGTTCCTATTGGTGTGGAAGGTGGTTGTTAAACATTAAATCAGAAGAGCATTTGTTATCATATCATGCATAAATTATAAATGAAAATATATTTTTTCTGAACAACCATAGTTTCATTAAGTAGCCTTAGCCACACAATAATATGGTCATGTTGGAGGCTTAACTTTATGGGGTTAAATTTAAAATTTCGCCTGTAGCTTTTCCATCCCTCTCTGGTGTAAACATGTGTGTATGCACAGCGTGACGTGATGCACCTGTGGCTGCAGGTCTCTCCTGTTGTAGCTTAAGCCTTGGCCCTGCCACGGTCACCTCGCCCCGCTCGTTACCGTGGAGATGCAGTCGCAGGGATTACGGTGCCTTTGGAAACGCTGTTTCCAGGCTGCCGCGGCTCGGGGCGGGCGCGGCCATCGCGACGCTGCGCGGGGGTGAAACCGAAAGTGCGGGGCTGGGGCGGGCCCGCGTTCCGCCCGCCTCCCGCGGCCCGCCCTCCCCGCTCCGCTCCGCTGCGCTCCTCCCTCCCATGAGCGCCCGAGCCGCCCGGCCTCAGCATGTCGGAGAGTTTCGACCGAGCGCCGGGTGCCGGCCGGGGCCGCGGGTGCGGCGCGCCGGAGAGCGGCGGCGGGGCCCGGCCCGCGGGCAGCGCGTCCCGCGGCTCGGGCTCGGCCGAGGAGCAGCAGCACCATCCGGGCGGCCTCTTCCCGCAGCAGGAACCATTGCGGCCTCCGAAGACGGCGCCCCTGGGCACCGGGATGGCAGGTACGGGCTGCTCTCCCCGCTCTTTCTTTTCGCGGGGCACCTGCGCAGCTCCCCGCCCGCCGCAGGGGCTCCGGCACCCGCCCTCGGGAGCGTGGTCCCGTTCCCGGGTGTGCGATGCGGGCACCGCGCTGAGGCCGGGTCAGCCTGGTGAGCCCCGGGGCCGGCGGACACCTGGGTGACTAGGGAGGGGTAAGAGGAAGAAAACCAAAGAGAATCATGTGATGCCCTGTGCAGTCAGCTCAGCACCTGCTGACCGATGCCCAGCCTGTCCCTCAGCAACAATTGCCAGCTCCTGGCCGACTCTCCCCCGGTTTATATACTGAACGTCACATTCGGTGGTACGGATTATCCCTTTGACCAGTTCGGGTCACTTGTCCAGTCTTTGCTGCCTCCGTGCTTCTTGTGCATCTGCTCACCATCACAGCATGGGAAACCCATGTTATCAACACTTGCCTCATACTGAATCCAAAACACAGTGCTGTACTAGCTAGCAAGAAGAAAATTAACTCTATCCCAGCTGAAACCAGCATACTGGGTTATGGACCTGGACCAGGTAAAGGTGTGATGTTGTATTGCAGCTGCTTGCAATACTCTCTGTTTTTCCCCCCCTTTTGTGCCTCCACATCTGAGTGTACTTTTTTATCCATCTGTTAATCTGAATGCAGATGGTCTCAGACTTCCCCCACTGAAGAATTCCAGTCTATTTGCAAAAAAATAAACCCAACCCAACAGTAACACAAAGCAATGTTTGTTGGTCAACTTTTTCAGGTAGGTATCAGGTTCTGTTTTCAATTAACTTATGAGCTAGTCTGTAAAGAGAGGTTTGAAAAATAGTGTTTTAAAAACAGTTCAGTTGGATGTTGTGGTACATGGTATATAAGAACAAGAATAGCCAAGTGTCCTTTCAGCATTTTGTTGAAAATAAGTGTTGGTCAAAATCAGTGATGTCTGTCATTTATTTACCTTCCAAATGTATCTTGTATCTGTATCTAAAATCAATGAAAAATCACAGGATAATCAGATAAGCAGATTTACTAGTTGTATAGGTTAACTCTTAAATAATGTGTTTAGATGGAAAATAAGTTTTTTATCCCCTTCTCCCGTTTTTTTTTTTGTTCACCTGCACAAGAGCACTGTTTACTTTCCGTCGTGTAGAAAGACATGTGGAGTGTGCTTAAATGAATATCCACACCTAAGAATAAAAAAAAAAAAACCTATGTATTTAAAGGAAGTATATTTATAGTAAAACCATACTTTAAGTAAAAAAAAGGGAAAAAAAAATATATATATTCTGTATTTTCTCTGTGTGAATACATACTAATTTAGTGATTTCTAAGACAAGCTGTTAACAAAAATTTTTCAGAACACCTGCAAAAGACGGGAATTCCATCTGGATCTCAAGATAAAGTTTCAGTTCTTGATTCTGGACCAGAAATGACTGAACCTCAGTTAGCTGTGGATCCTGTAGTAACATCAAACTTGTCTGCTAAAGCACCTGAATTTTATCCATCAGGGTACAACCAGAACTTCAATCAGAATTTTACAGTGAGTGTTTTAACTTCATTCTTTAGTATGAGCTAATTTACTTGTATTCAAATTAATAATGTTTTCTTGAAATCTTATATGTCAGATAATTTGAATTCTGTATTTGCTAAAGTATTGCAAATATTCTGAATATAACTTCCAGAGTTGCAGCCAGGATATTAAGTGATATTGGGTGAATATTATGATGTACATGAGCACCTCTGCTGTGAAATATTTTGCCAAAGCTTGTTGCAGATAACCGTATTCCATTTTGACTACACCAGGCATTGGTTGCATACAGTATGAGAGTAACCTGTTTTTTTGGTGACTACCTCTGTTGTAGTTACATCTATACTGCATTTTAAATAAAAGCGTAGCTTCACTCTTATGCAGAATTCACAGGGAGAGAAAGCTTGAACTTTAGCTTCTCTGAGCACAGGCTTTGCCTTTCCCGAATTTCCTCTGCCACAGGTACCATTCCTCATGACTGCCTAAGCTAGTGTAGCATCATGTGTCATCAGTGGTGTTGTATCACCAAAGGGCAAAAAAAGTTAACAGTTACCTACCAACACACCTAGTAAGAAATGTATTTCCAGCCAGACTCAGATCAATTTGTAGATGCATCATGTAATAAAAGCTGGTACTTCTGTTTGCTGCTCCATTGTCATCCACGTTACTGCTTCAGTAACTCTACTCCAGGGAAGATGTCTGTGAATTCTTGGTATATCCTTTTGTTATGCAAACAGTCAGACTCTGGTACTATATCTAAACAGATGGGAACTTTTACAATTACAATCAAGTGATTAAAAAAAAAAAAGAGGGATGCTGAATCAAATTGATTTTTGATAACTGGTAGAAAAATACCTCATTTGAATGCTGAATATGGTGGTTTGGTATTCTGAAATCTTTTCCTCACCAGTAAAATTGATGTTACCTTAGTGTTAACCACTTTGCCTGTTTACTGAATGTAATTACTGTCCTGTATAATAAACCCCACTGCCAATATACAACTGTTAATGCCAGTGTGAGCGTGTTTTGGTGAATTGATAATCTAGGAGAAAAAATAACTTCTTTGCCCCAGCACTGGTTACATGTTTTCTATTAATAAAGTGTTTCAGTTTCAAGACAAAGAAAAAACCCAAACAGCCTTTCCAATAGCAAACATAGTGCACTCTTAAAACTGCAAAGTTTCAATGCCAACAATGTTGCTTTTCAGCTGTTTTGCAAAAACACACAAGCATGTGGGAGTGCCTGGTTGCTATGTTCTTGGAATATGCTATGAATGTGACTCATCTATTAATAAAACTACCTCTGAAAATGTTAGGAAAACATATTGCAGGGACTTTCATCTAATTAGAATATGATACACACAAAGCAGTGGTATTTTTCTTTCATTCTTCACTATTAGAAAATCTGGGTTTTTTTAGTTTAGTAACTGAAGTAATTTTATATACTGGGCTCATTTGTCATAAAAATAAAAAATTTAGCACACTTTACAGTTACACTGATTTTGACCATGAGTTTTAAAATTTGAATCAAAACAAAGTTTTGAGAAACTTCTTTTTTTACTTAAAATTAGTACTTAATAGGTTCCATTTGTAATGATTCCTGAATTTTTAGATCTGAAATATTGTATTTCTCTCATAAAATACACAGTTGTTTTGCAATGGCAAAATAACATTTATTATTTTAAAAATAGTATTGATTTGTTGTTTGATTGTGCACCATTATAATTACTGTGTCTGTCCACGTAACATTTGCTATTAGGTCAGTTAATTTCCAGTCTTTCCAGTTTTTGATGCTCAAAACTATCAATTACCTGTGAAGATGGTTTAAGGAGTACAGCTTACAAGGTTTTCTAGAATTTTCAGAAAAACTTTACTAGGACTTTGAAGAAAGATCTCCATGGAATTCTCTGTTTGCATGCAGAGTCCAACCCATAGAAATTGTAGTTGTCTGCTGCAGAACTAGCAACTAGATGGGTTTGAATTGCCAGTAGGAAACACCAGGTTTGTTCCTTGGAATGGCTGCATGATAATAATATGGCTGTTGCTGCATCAGATGGCCATAATGACGTTCTTACTTCATAGCTTTAGGAGTGAGGTTTTTGTTGTTTTAGGGTTCCACAGTCCTTCCCTCCTGCTTTTTTCTTTTTTAACTTCAGTAATTTCCATCAGAAGACCAAGCATGAAAGTGCCACTTAATCTCATTCAGCATGAATAGGTGGTTTTAGTCTTTTTGGACTTGGGTTTGCAATAACTTTATTGGAAACTTGTTGAGTTCATTTAACTGAAAGGACAAAAAGCTTGTTCCTAAGAAGTCGGAAGAAAAATCAATAAGTTGTTAAGTTATTGGTGACTAAGTTCATAAGTGAAAATATGAATTTACTAGATAAAGGAAAACAGCAATTGGTACATATTAAGAAACTGAGTAAGAGCAGATTTGTCTCATGAATCTTTGCTGTAGACTTTCTGTTTTATCTTTTTGTATATCAGAGGAGTTCTAGTACCTATTTAGCCTTCTACCCTTCTGTATGTAAACTCATGAACTGACACATAATAAAAGAGAGGAAAATCTATGATCTTTTCATCAGTTACTCTTTTGTTGTGAATAATCCAGGACCCCATCCTATAGCTATCAAAGATTTGAGAAAGAAATTGGAGCACTGACTTAATGGAGCAATTATTGAAATTAACAGAAAATCTCTAGTTTACTTTTGTGGCTTTAAATTATAACTTTGTAGTGATGTGTAATCTTACAGGTTTCTGTTAGCCAGCTCCTCTTGAAAAATAATCAAGAGCCATTTGCTTTGTTTTCCTTGGGTTCATACATTGCATGGTTCTACATTTATGTTAAATTTTAAAATCTGACAATGAGACGTGCAAGTACTTTATTTCTAGAAGCTAAATTTAGTTAGATTTTAAGGAATCAATTATAAATAATTTTAATAAAGTTGTACATTTCTGAATTTCCAAAGTACTCATTTTTCTTTCCCATTTGTTCAGTTCCCTGGCATAGTTACTGAAACCTAGACTTCTTTTGAAGTTGCATATTTAGTACAGGTAGATGAATATGGTACAGAGTTTAGTTCTGTGTTTAGCCTCTTAATCACAAACTGAAAATAAGAGTATACAACAGGGACACTAGTATACCAAATGGCACCTGGGATCCCTTACAACACGAGGATGTTCTCTAAGACTGGATTCTTGCCAAGTGAGTGTGAGAGGAAGATACCTTCCTCTCTGCTGAAGGAGGATCTTGTAAAATCTGATGGCTGTCAGAAGGAGCAGCTTCTTTTACTAGCTACAGCAATTGCATGCTCTGCAGCCTAGCTGGAGAGTTTTCAGACAGGTTGTTTGGAGAGATGCTAGTTCAGCTGTATGTGATTCAGCTGCAGTAGCTGCACAGTAATAGTTCTGTGGAACAAACTAGTTTTAAATTTATTGTACAGAACTCCTACTGGGCTGTTTGAAATTGCCTTATAAATGTTGATTTTCTTTAGTGAAGCAGAGTATGTAGCAAGTCATACATAGGCCTGTTAGCCTTTACTTTTTGGATTTGTGAGCTCCAAGCCATTAGAATCATAGAAAACTTTAGCTTAGAAAGGACCTTTGAAGTGCCCATGCTCCAATCCTCAGGTTGTCAAAGGCTTTATGTAGTAATAATTTTCCTTTATTTACATAAACCCATATTTTTTTTCGTGTTTCTGGTGGGCAACATTAAGTTATTTAGCATTTAGTGTTATTAACTGGCATATCTTCTAGTTAAATATATTTTACCTCTGTTACACTGATGTATGTCCCACCTCACTAACTTACGACCTGTCTGAAAGATTTTGGAAAGTCTGCTCTTTTACCCACACATTCTTCACAAGTCATGCAATTAATATCAGGATGTAATTTTCAACAATGTGTATCTTGTATTTCTCATAGCTCATACCCAGCAAGAAATTTTTCACAGATCCGTGTTGCTTCTCAGTAGAGGAGAGATAGGCATTTAGAAGACAAAGAAATTAAAAATCCCTATTAAGGGAGTAGAAGGGGAGGGGGACAATATAATTACAACCCTTGTCAATATATTTATGTACACTAAGTAAAGAAAAAGTGCTTTATTTTAGCTCAGCTTTACTGTGGATACCCTTTAAGCATTTTTAAATGGTAGAACAGTTGAGAATTCTGATTTTCTTTACATTACTCTTATGTCTTGAATTGCAAACTGTAAGCCATTTTTTTAGAAGTGCCACTTCAGGCTCCTTCTTGCATTTTTGAAATATATGAGGTGATTTACACAACCTTTTGTGTAGTGTGACAAAGTTATTCATTTGGACTGTGTAACTACTAGTGACATAACAAAGGATGCTGCTTTCTTTGCTATTCTCTTCATATACCTGCATTATAATCATCTGGAACAGTGTTGATTTTAGATACTCTCACATAGATTCATTTCTGAATGGACAAAAATTCTGTTTCATCAGTGGGAGCATAAATATCAATAAAGTGATAGTGGGTAGCCCCTCCTCTGTTTAGAGAGCAGTTGTGTTTACTGTCTTGTCTGGTTTTAAACCTCAGTAGCTGTAAATTAATGCAATTCAATTTGAATAGTTTCATTTCATGCCTTGTAATCTTTAATCCTTTGCCAAGAGATAAAAATACTCTGACTTTAAAATAGCAGTTTTTCTGATTATACTTCTTAGATGGGAAGAGTACTATGTATTTACTGTATTTCTCTAATTACTCTCACTTCTGCATATTTTTGAAGCACTATACACACTATCTAAGCCCAAAATACTTTGTTTCAAATTTTCCCTTCTTTTTACTTCTATGGTTCATAAATCCACAGTACAGTACAAGGAATGGGTGTTGACCCTCAGTTTGGTAGTTCTACCCTTAACAGATAAACTTGGTTTGTTAGTTAATCTTGTAACCAACTTGGGAAACTTATTTCTTTTTAATCCATTTTTAATGTATTGTCCTGGGAGACCCTAATGTCTGTAAAAATACTTTGCCTGGTTCTTAAGGTGATTGGAGGCTTCTGAAGTCTAAACTCCAGGAGATGTTGGGGTCTATGCTCTGTAAAAATGTTGACGTGAACTGTGTAATCCAGTATACAGAGACTCAAAACTCAGGGCTGTATGGTTATTTCTGGAGACAGAAGGTGTAACAATTCTTCAAGGTTGTTTTTAAGGAGTTGCCATATTCTTTCACTTCTACAGGATTCCTCCTTTGAAGATAGATGTGATGGCTATCTGACTCTGGCAGAATATGTCCAAGACTTCCTAAATCACCTCACGGAGCAGCCAGGTTGTTTTGAAACAGAAATAGAACAGTTTGCTGAAACACTGAATGGCTGGGTTATTGCAGATGAAGCTTTACAAGAACTTGTTGAACTCATCTATCAGCAGGTAATGTGTTACAAGGTGGACATTATGCCTCTGTTACCCAGTGTCCAAGATAGGCATTCCAGTATTTGTTACATTATTGTATCAATGTAGTAATTTAATGCTTGATATTTTTTCCCTTTAGACTGAAATATATAGGGAAGGATTTTGCTCAGTAAATTGAAATGGTAGCTCAGATTTCGGATGCCTAAATTGTATACGCTTTCCCAGTTTGCTGTTTCCTTTGTTCTGTGTTTGTATCTCCTGGGTAGCATACTACAGTTGAAATTATGCTACTTAATTAAAGGAAGTTGTATTTTAATTTTTGTTAGTAAAGATTGAAGAAACTTATACAATATTGTACACTTTTATTATCTTGTGCAAAAAAAATTCTTCATAGTCCTAAGACACTTTTAATTCCTAGGTATTTAAAAAATTTAAATTCATACCTACTGTGCACACCATCTTTTGGGAAATACCTCCTTTCTGCCAGGCTTTTTCTTTATTTGAAATATACCTATTTCAGAACAACATTCCTTGGAGAAAAGGAAAGCTCCTGTAAGGGTAACTAGGTCCAGCTCCATTGATGGCCATGGAAATGAGGACAGAGACCTTGAGCTGAACTCTGCACTAATTGGGGGAGCCATTGGAAAGAACAGCTTAATATGTGTTGCTTAGCAAATGAGCTGCTGTTACTGTCTTTTGGGCTCGCTGCAGAAAAGGAAGCCATGCTTCTGGCTGGCTCTTCATTATTTGTTGTTATCCCAACAAACCTTTCATAGGTTTGTTGCTTACAAGTTCTACCTTGAATAAAAGTAAGAAAGTAGACTTTTACTTAAGTGAAGATACCTGCAGAATATTTTAATCTGGTGTATGTAGAAGTGGAATGACTGGTTGGCCGTTGTACAGAACTGTAGAGTCTCAGGTTTCTCATTATTATACAGAATTAATGCAAATTTAATTGAGACCAGTTTGGTTAGACATGACGATCACCTTTGCTGCATTGGGCAGCATCATTTTACCCTTCTTTATTTGAACCCACGGAGGACAATTTATTGGAACGGAAAGAAGAGGATTTTATACTTCCTGTATTTTAAATACACTGACTTGCATTTAATAGAAGTCTTTAATGTTACCTCTTCCTCTCTGTCCCCTTTTAAAAGAAAAGCTTTGGGGTTTACTGTGACTTCCTCAACTCAGAAGTTCAATGTTAGTCTGAAAAATTTGCATGAAAAAGTTACATGAAAAATAAAGCTTAATGCTGAAAAGCTCTGTTGGTATCCACAAGCATCTAATTTTAGATATCTTATGTATCAGGCTAGCATAGTGTCTAAGCAAAGCCAACTATACTTATTATTTTTCTTTCTTGAGCAGAGACTCAAGCGTTTGTCTCCCGTTTTTTCACAAAACAATTAAAATTGCTGTAACTTATAAGCATCTGCTTCAGTGATACAAATTTGACCCAACTGAGCAGATTTACAGATGTTAGGTTTGTAAAGGAAATTACTGAAATGAAATAAACCCATGTCCTGTAGGGTCTTCCAATCACTTCTGTGTAAGGTATCTTAGCCTGTTTATAAATAGTAATTATATACTTATCTTCTTATTTATGTCTGAACAGAGTGAAGTGACAGTTCTTTTGTGACAGTCTTCCAAAAGTTGGACACTGAATTCATAGTTTAAGAACCTTTACTGTTGTCTAGTTAATGCAGTGGATTGTTCCTGTTAGAGCAACCGCAGTTTCCCAAGATATGTGTTGGTAGATTAGCCTTCATGCTTAGATTGTGACTTTTTTGAATTGGAGATAAAGTGGTATTACCAGCAATAATTGTTCCAAGAATATGATTTTGCAGTTGATTGATTGATAATGATTGATTATTAGGAAGATATTTTTTTTGTCTGTGTGTGCTACACCAGATCATAATACCTAAAATTTAGTTATTTCAATGTTTGGTGTAACCACAAGTACAGACCAACTAATAAGAAAGATAATGTTTAAAAAATACAACTGAGATTAGAAGAATTTGTGTTACGTGTTTGGATGTTAAATTTTTTGTTTGCTGGGGGTTTGTTGGGTTGGAGTTTTTTTTGTTAGGAAAAAGTATTAAAAAGGCTCACTTTATAAAAAAAGGGGTACCTTTTCTAGTCAGAGCAACTGATTGAACCACAGCATCAAAGTGTTTTTAGATAGTTCACATGCCCCTTACTGGAAAGTGAATTCCATTTGTCTGTCTTAATTACTTAAACTTGTTGTGTCTTCAGAGACACTTAATTTTTTTTCCAGCAACTCTATGCACATAGAAGAATTATGTCTTTTTCTCTACCTGTAAGAGGTAGCTAGGTATAATTGCATTAGCAAGACTTTTTTTTTCAAACATGTTGGAACAGCTCAAGCATGCAAACATATCTGTAGCACTGATAGATGATCAAGATGCAAAAAAAATATTCAAAGATTATAATGCCAAAGGAGAAGTTTACTGAGTTCTTAGTATCCTCATTTTCTTTTGGACAGAGCAGGTGAAGTTATTTGCAGCAGAACCTCTTTTCACTGAAACTGCATCTGAGAAATAATCTGAAATTCAGGTGTTGTTAGAGGAGGCTTGAAAATGAGTGAACAAAATAAATTTCCACCTCTTTAAAGTTTTAATTATCAGATTAAAACAGAAGATTTTTTACACAATATCATTCCTACCATGTTTTTTTACATGACAAAGGTGTAGATGTTCAGCAGTAAGAGGACTTATTTTAGCAAAAAAAGGCTACATTGAGAGTTGTTACTTTTAATGGTCTAGTCTTACTCTCTGATTCAGAAGTCTGCAATTCTGCAGATTGCTGGAGGATGTATGGGAGAAAGTATTTCTCTTTACTTGCCATGTTCTTACTTTGTTACTCTTTCCTTGGGTATTAACCATGACAAAAAGAGATTATGGAATAAATAACTTATAGACTGAAAGAAGACAACTTGTTATGATGTTGTTTGAATGTACTCATTGTTCCTCGAAAAACTGTCTTAATGTCCACTGTTGATTTTTTTGTATAAGCAGTCTGTAAGTGACTTTGAGACACTCTTCAGTTGTAGGTCACAGTGCAGAAGTAGAGTTACATGAAGACACGTGGCATAATGGTGGTTGTTTTCTTAGAGCCATAGAATTACAGTATAATTAACTTTAAAGTTCTGCTGAAGTGCATATATCAACATGCTGAAGCAATACAAAAATGAACATGGCAAATAGTAATTATTAATCATTAATTTTCTGCTCATGAGTTGTTTGATCAACATTAAGCATGGATTTCAAAAAAGCTTTTAAAAATATTTTCTGATAGCCTAATCATTACTTTTATAAATAATTTATTTTTCCATTTTTATTTTGGAAGGCCACATCTGTCCCAAATTTTTCATACATGGGAGCCCGGTTGTGTAACTATCTATCTCACCACCTAACCATTAGTCCACAAAGTGGGAACTTCCGACAGTTGCTGCTTCAAAGGTCAGTATCAGTCAATTTAAGCCTTATTCTCTTCAGTTGCATCTTTCTGGTTTGTGTGTTAACTCCTTCTGTAGCATACAAAGAGATACTTATTTAAAATATTACAGATTGAGGAGTATCAAAACACAGGTACATGCTGACTACTGAACACATGCATCCTAAAATATTTTAATATTTTTAAATATAAAAATAGGACTCCATTTGAAGTTCTGTGTGATCTTTTGAACTGAGTATATTAGACTGATTCCCAAAATACTGCAAATTGGAAAGTTAATCTATTTTAAAAGTATACTAAATGCACACATAGGTACTGTCCTTGTCCTTTGACTCTTGCCAGTACTTACTTAATCGTGGTTTTTTAATTAATGCTTTGGATTTTTGCCTGGAATTGCTGTGTAAGGTTTATTCACTGATAAGCTAACTGACTTTGTATCTATGAAATAGTTGTATAAAATCCAGAAGGATAATTTTTTTTCAGTTGTTGCAAATTTCTGGGGACCGCACTTAATAATGATTAGACTTTGTAGTTGACAAAAATGCAACATTTTTAAATTATTATATATCCTCTCAAATATTACTGCATGACATTTGAAGGAGTACTGTCTTGGACACTTCAGAATTCTTTAGAAATTTACCTTTTGTTTTTTGTTTAAAGACGGCTTTTTGTTTAAAGAACGGCATTCTAAGCTTTGGGTTTGCCTCTTATTTGAAAAGTTTTTACTTAGTCCAGCAAAAGCATGGTAAACTTTTACTGTAGTGCATTCCAGTGGTCTTTTATCATGAGTGGAATGTTGTGGTTTAACCTGGCAGGTAGCTAAACGGCTTGCAGCCCCTCACTCGCTTCCCCCACCCTCCCAATGAGATAGGCAAGAGATTTGTGGGCAGAAGTATTCATGGGTTGAGATAAAGATATTTTATTAGGACAGAAAAGGATGTGGATATAATAACAGTGATAAAAGAATTAGCATATACAAAACAAGAGGCACACCGTGCAATTGCTCACCGCCCACAATGCCCGGAGAGTTCCTGAGCAGCAGCCTCCAGCAGCTTTCTCCCTGGTTTTATATGCTGAGCATGAGGGCACATGGGATGGAATATCTGTGGGGTTAGTGGTGTCTCCCCTCAGCTTCACCCCAGCCTCCTCACTGGTAGGCTGGGGTGAGAAGCAGAAGAGTCCTTGACGTAGCGCAAACACTGAGGCAAAAGCTAAAACCAGGGAATGCAGAAGCTGAAAACAGTAATTTTTCTCTCTTTTTTTGGTTGCGGTTCTCCTTTTTTTGTTGTTGTTGTTTGTTTGTTTTGTTTTGTTCTTTCTTTCAAAGTCATTGCTTATGATTTTTTTTAACTGTGTGTTACTTTGTTACTTGAACATGAAAGGAAATCCCTGTTAATGTTGCATTTTCTGCTTCTTGGTTTTGAAGCAAACCCAATGGATAACATTAATGTTAGCACCCTGAAGCTATTAATTTAAAGTTGCTTATGTTTTGCTTGCTAATATGGAGAAATTGGGAGCAGGGAGGGTGTGTGCAGATAAACAACCTAATAATGTGACCGTAAAGAGGTCATCTTCTGTTTCTCAACTAAGTCTCTACCTGAAACTTTGTATTTCAAGTCTTAAGATTTTTCAGTTTCTCCACTTTTTTTCAATCCATTACACAATCATTCAGAATACATTAAAATTTGTCTGGGTTTCCTTTTATCTCAAATATTTTTAATTTTGTTTTTGTACTGTTATGTAAACTTGTGTGGTTTGGCACAGTTGCTAAATACTAGAAAAATTACTTCACTGCCATAGTATGTTGATCCTATTTTTGTATTTATATTTAAATTACAGAATCATAGAACTATTGGGTTGGAAGAGACCTTAAAAATCATCTAGTTCCAAACCCCTCTGCCATGGGCAGAGCACCTTCTGCTAGACCAGGTTGCTCAGAGCCCCATATGGCCTGGCTTTAAACACAGGGATGGGGCATCCACAGCTTCTCTGGGAACCAGTTCCACTGCCTCACCACTCCCACAGCAAAGAATTTCTTAACATCTAGTCTAAACTCATCCTCTGTTAGTCTGAATCCATTCCCCTCTGTCCTGTCACTACATGCCCATGTGAAAAGTCCTTCTCCCGCCCTCTTTGGGGTCCCCTTTAGGTACTGGAAAGTGCTACAACGTGTCACCCATGCCTTCTCTGCTCCCTGCTGAGCAGTCCCAGCTCTCTGAGCTTGTGCACACAGGAGAGCTGCTCAGGGCCTGTGATCAGCTTAGTGTCCTCCTCTGGTCTCACTCAATATGTTTGTGTCCTCCCTGTTCAGAGGACCCCAGCTCTGGATGCAGTGCTCCAGGTGGGTCTCAGCAGAGCAGAGGGGCAGAATCCCCTCCCTCCCCTGCTGCCCACGGGGCTCTGGTGCAGGATACAGTTGGCTTTCTGGGCTTCAAGCATGCACTGTCATATTGATCTTCTCATCACACCCCCGAGTCCTTCTTGGCAGGACTGCTTTCAACCACTTCCCTGCCTAAGCTGTTCTTAATGCTTGGGATTGCCCTGACCCGTATGCAGAACTTTGCACTTGAACTTCATGAGTTGCACGAGGCCACCTCTCAAGCCTGTCAGGGTCCCTCTTGTGTGCCATCCCTTCCCTCTAGAGTGTCACTTAACACTGCTCAGCTGGGTGTCATGAATTATATATTACTGTCACTTAACATCGCAAGATAAAGAATTAATGAAATAAGTGTAAAGGCATCTAAGACAATGTGGTAAGCACCCTGAAGAAGAGAACATGTCTACTTCATTTCTTTGGGCACTGGTTCCCTGTATTACTGTTGCAAATCCTGGACCCATATTCAGGTGTAAAAATTGTGTAACTATTAATTTCTACATGTTGTAAGTTGTTCTATTTAATTTTGCTGCATCAGATATCTCAGTGCTTCAAGACCTAATCATATAATCTTATGTGTTTCTCTAAAAGGATGCAAATCCACTGTTTCTTTGTGAAGGCCTCTCATTCCCTTCACAGATCATACATCCCAGCATTCAGCATGTAACAGTTTTCATGCAGTTCATAAGTTCTCAGTATTCCTTTAAATGAGTAGCATGTTACATATGTTGGAATGGCTACAGATGGTATAATTGTGCTTTGATTTTTACAGGTGTCGAACAGAGTATGAAAACAGAGATGAAGCTACTAAAGGGGATGAGACTACTAGAAAACAATTTCATGCCTTTGTGCTGTTCTTAGCTGAACTTTATCTTAACTTAGAGGTAAGAAGAAAGTTGGCTGTCATGTGGCTCTTCATACATTTTTTGGTGTGTGTAGGTAAACACTGAAGTGGACTATAATTTGAGGTGTTTTTCTAAAGGCAGAGGGGAGTAAAGTAAAAGAACTTTAGAACAGTTTCATTATATTGGGTATGTCCAAGAAATATATAAACAAAAAAGGACAAGATCATTAGAAGAGAAATGTATAAAAATGAAAGTGTAAGAATTTGGGTAAGAGCCAACCACAAACATCTTTGAAATGAAGCTTTTATTTTCTTTTTTACTGGCAAAACCCCTAGATGGCTATACTTAACCAACATATTAAATGTTATTAAATGCCTAGCAGAAGCAGATCAGGATGAAAAATATGGAATTTTTTCAGTATTCAGGTGCTAATAAGAGGTGTTAACAAACACCTGAGGCAGATGTGAAAATCCTCAAAATGAGGAATTAAAAATGCACACTTTTAAAGGTACTTCTTCTGATTGTTGAGTCATTGGTGCATGCATGCATTGGTGCATGTAATCTTGTATTTAGACTTCATGCATCTGTGATATGTTCAAAAATGTGTACTTTTTTTTTTTTTATCCCTGTGCATTTACCAAGTTCACTTCCTGCTGTAGTGTAGTTAAAAATACACATATAACTTGATTGTTTCAGTGGTTTGATTTAAGCAAACACTATAAAAATGTTCTGCTTGCATGAGGAAGATCTTTCTCTTCCATTTCTGGACTGTAACTGGTCCTTGGAATTTACTTTTCACTTGCTAGATGAAAAAAATGAAGATTTTCAAAGACTTTGGAACAGGGGAAGTTGTCCGTTTGTGGAGTATACCATAGTCCTTGGAGTATGCCATTTGCTTTTAAACCATTTTCTGTAATTTTTTAATTATATAAATACTGCTTTCTAGAACTAAGCTACCACTGCTGTAGAGAATAGGCAATGCAGTGTGGAAAAGAGCATGAGGTTCTGGGAATTTGGTAATTTTTGGACCATTAGGCAGGCATTTGGTAGCTTTTCTTATTTTAGCAGAGAAACAAAATTCTAGACATGAATTGTTATGCCAGAATTGCAAGGAAATTACTCAGAGTGAGTTTTCCACTGACACTGAGCTATGTGGTGCAGTCCATGTGCTGGCAGAAAGGGATGCCACCCAGAGGGACCAAGACAGGCTTGGGAGGTGGGACCATGAAAACAAGGTCAAGTGCAAGTACTTATCTGGGCCAAGCACAAATACAGACTGGGTGGAGAATCAGTCAGAAGCAGCTCTGCTGAGAAGGGTTTTGGGTGTTGGTGGATGAGGACCTCAGCATAACATGCATCAGAAGATGTATGGCCAGCAGATTGAGGTAGGTGATGATCTACATGATATTTTAAGTCCCTTCCAACCCAAAGCATGCTGTGATTCCATCAAAGTCTGTGTTCTAAAATGATTACAGTATTTTGCATATAGATGTCAACTATATTGATCACAAACCAAATAATACAGCATTCAAGGGAGAAAATGTGCCCAAATTAATTTCTAAGTATTTTAAATATTGGGGGGTTTCTTATATGTTTTGCAGATTAAGGGAACAAAGGGACAGGTTACACGGGCAGAAATTCTTCAAGAAGGCCTTCGGGAATTACTGAATGCACTCTTCTCTAATCCTGTGGACAGTAATTTGATATGTGCAGTGAAACTACTGAAGGTGAGACAGTAGTTTTAGAAGGAAAAAAAATCATGTTTTTTAAACTGTCTAGCTTTAATATAGGGAATAGTAGGCTAAATTGCAAATGAGAAAGTATTTATAGGGGTTTATGCATTACAGCATTAGCAGAGCAAACTACTATTTTTGTTTTCCTTAGTACCATTAGGAAATTGAGCCAGTAAAAAAAGTAACAAGATGCTCTAAAAATAAATTCAAGGCCATTTGTGTACAAATGAGCAATAGAACTGAAGTTGAGGTGCCAACAAATAAGTGCTTCCTCTAGATCTCATATTGCTGCTTCTGGCGTAGGAGAAAGCTGTAACATGTCTGAATGAATTGTGATATCTTAGGTATGCTCTGTGTTCTGAAGGACACCTTGCCATTGGGGTCCACACTTTTTGTGGCAAAAGGTTCTAAATATCTCTTCCTTCCTTCTGTGCTATGTCTTACTATTGTAGAAATATACAGATTTCTCTTTCATGTGGAAAATAAACCTCTTTGCTCATAACCCATAGCTTTTCTTGTAAAATTTTTAGCCTCTATGTAGGAGAAACTCTTATCTTCACTAGGTATCATTATACCTGTAGTTGGGAAAACAGGAATGAAGGTTAAATGCTAAACAATATTTTTCTGAAGATTTTTGGTTGGCTTAGTTTTTTTCCTCATTCCTTACCTTCCTCATACTCCACTGCTTCTCAGCCTGCTCTATCTTGAATTTCATTTCTGACAGTTTCTCTTTATATCATAAACATAGAGTGGGGACGAGAGATTTTTGTAATTTAAAACCTTCA
Organism: Molothrus aeneus; assembly: GCF_037042795.1. Taxonomy (NCBI): domain Eukaryota; kingdom Metazoa; phylum Chordata; class Aves; order Passeriformes; family Icteridae; genus Molothrus; species Molothrus aeneus. The sequence continues at coordinate 41,045,293 of NC_089680.1, forward strand.
TTTGACGTTTGGATGTTTAAGGAGGTTGCTTCACAGCAAGTGTGAGATTGAGCTCAGTGAGCACATTCACTCCTGTGGTCAGTCCTTATGTTGGCAGTGCTTCCCTGAGGCAAGGCCCACTGAAGAACCTTTTTAAGCAGCAATACACAAATCAGGAAGCTTTGCAGTGTAGTAAAGAAGAAAAGAAGAAGAAAACCAGTCATCTAAATTGTTTTTTGACAGATTGTTATATCTAAACGGTGTTACAGAGCAAACACTCTGGTTTTTCGTGCAAGTGTTTCCTGACATTATATAGTATTTACAAATGTTGAGCTAGACTGGGCTGCCTCATGAAACCTTCATTTCACTACTGAAGCAATAAATGTCTCACTTTATCTTTTCCATTTTATACGGTGATAGATACAGGTTTTTCCCTGTTTGCTATGCAATATGTTTATTTTAATTAATCTTGATGCTATTACCTAATTATCCAGGATTAAGATGAGACCACTGTGGAATACTATGAATGTCAAGCAAATACTGACCAATACACTTGCTTTTCTCTTGGGATTTTATCCTTTGTATCATCAAGCGCCATTCCAAGCATTTTTGATCATGTAGTATTTATGCTGAGGAGATTGCTATTAGTGGCAAACTAATTATTTTTCTGATTTAACTCCTCCTGTACAATTATTGGGTAATGAAGTACCTATTCTTGTAGTAAAAAGCTTTCATCCCCAGCTGCTCTAGACTGACTCCTGCTAAAGCTTTCCTGGCAGCAGTTCTAGCCCCTTACACTTTTCTATATTAAAGTTCAGGCTGGCTTCAGATAATTCTGATTTCCTTTATATATACCCAGAAGAAATTCTCTGGCATGTGTGATGCTGGCCAAGTTGACTGAAGTGTTTCTAAAGCTCAATAAAGTATTTCCTGTTGTCATGTAAACTTTAAGTAAGAAAATGATGGTAGTATGTACTTAAATCAAGTAAGATCTGACCAATGTCACTGAAGAGATGTTTTGAAATCGTATTTCAAGACTGAAACAAGTGGCTGTGAACTTGTAGGTAACATAAATATTGGGCATGAAGCTCCTATACTGTCTGTAGTTTAAAATAAACTATTTATGAGGTCTATTAATCTGTTTAGCAAAGAGATACAGGCAGCTGGGAGTGTCAACCATCAAGTAGTCCAAGTGTCATGAATTGTTACAGAATCTCTTAAGTTGACTCTTCATTAAGGATTTCTAATTAAAAAAAAAATACTAATTCCTTGTCTTTAGTTGACAGGTTCCGTTTTAGAAGATGCCTGGAAAGAAAAAGGAAAGAACAATATGGAGGAAATGATTCAAAGAATTGAAAATGTTGTGTTGGATGCAAACTGTAGCAGGTGAGAAGATAAGTTTATGTGCAGTGTTTTGTTTATATGAAAAAGAACACCTTAAAAAAATCTTCAACTATAATGAACAGGGCAAAAAAATTATCTTTGAAACTTATAATTATGAAAATCGATGTGTTGTGTGTGCAGGTCATTTTCCATGTAAAAAAAGGTGGTTTTCAGTTGAAGGTAATGTGGCTTTTTTGGCAGTTGGGTTGATTTTTGAGGTAGGTTTTTTGTATTTTATTTTTAATAGAGATTCAAGTTCCATATTCAGTTAGGTTTTTTTAACCTATTAGATCTCAATATCTTCAGTGAGTGCTTTAGTCTCTTAAAGCAAGTATATACAAAGAGAAAATAGGGGCAACATCTTATAGTTAATAGTTTTCATTTTGAATTGAACAGGCTTAAATACACACAAATAGTACTAAATATGTAGCAGTATTAAATAGATACAAATTATTATAATTGTAAAGGCAAAATGAAATATACTTTGTGGTTTGATTTTTGTTGGTTTTTTTTCTGGAGAGCATACCTTTTTGGCAAGGTTTTAGCTTTAATCTGGGAAAGAACGAGTGGTTGACTAATATATTAGTAATATATTAGTGACTGACTAATCATGAAATTGTCATAAAACCACCTGTGTGCATGAGGTTATCTGATTCTTCTGTGCTTCATCCTCAGCTTCTTGCAAGAAAACTTACTAAAAACCTCTAGAGGGCTCAAACACTGATCTCTTGCCATATGGAGGGAGGCCAAGAGTGGCTCATAACATCTGTGGGTTTTAATTGAGCTGCCCACAAGGAGGATGAGGAAATTTTTGCTTCAGGAACCAAAATAGATGGCACAAGCTGATGCCTCAAAGATATAGAACAACAAACAAATTTTGATGCTTTTTCGCTGGTCCTAAAATCATGAGCTAGACACAGTTAGGTGACAAAAAGGGCTTATCTTACAAGGATCCTTAGGTGCTCAACTCACTGGTTGGAAAAGAGCTGAAGATGCACACCCAGAATAATGTGTAGACAATGTCTGTATGTTTAGCAAATTAGCATAACTGACAGGGATCCCAAGGGAGAGACATAAGTGGTGAGGTAATTCCCCCCCAGGGCAACCCTTTCTGAATTCCTCCCCCACTCAGGTAGGAACTAAACTTTGTTTATGAAAATGTGTCTGGGACAGCTGGTCTCAGCCTTGGCTTTCCAGAGAACCTAATCCTGCACCACCAGCTTGGAGCTGCTGAGGAATTTCTTCTATCTTTCTGTGTAATAGAGTAGATAAAATGCTAGCTGCAAATACTGTAATAGGCTATGGAGCTATAAATATACATGTAAAGAATATGGAGAATCTATAAAAGAAAAAAAAATGCAATAATCAATTTGGCATCAATTTCAGCTGGGAAAATAACTGATTTTTTTAATGTATTCTTTAACGATACACTTCTCCATAAACTAGCTTAAAAGAAGAAGGAATTTTCTCTTATTTTAGGGATTAAATGGGTGTTGATATCTAATGTACTGGGGGCATTATGTCTTACTTTTGACTAAAACATTTCATTATGATGAAGAAGGCTAAAGTTAGGAGGATAGAATAGATAACTAAAATAAAATTTGAAGATAATCTTCCTTTTTTCCCCATTATTATCCTTTTATCAAAAAGGATTGTGTTCTTTAACTTGTATTTCAAGGTGTGGTATCTCAGTAAAAATTACAGCAGTTTCCTTTTTCATGTGAGTTCCCTACTTAACAGCAGAGGAAGTGAAGAGGTTGAATATCTCATTACTGACACATAAAGCATCTAGACTTGCAGTTGTAAAATTGAGTGCAAAATGATCTACACAATGGCCCAAATATTATCCTTCTTGAACTTTTTTTTTTTTGGATGGATTTAACTATCTTGTATTTGCACAGTAAGAGAAGCCAAATTTCTTGCTTGGCACAAAACATTCTAACTTTTGTAGTGCTTTTCTATTTCAGAGATGTGAAACACATGCTTCTGAAACTAGTAGAACTGCGATCTAGTAATTGGGGTAGAGTTCATGGAACAACCCCACATGCAGAAGCTACCCCTGAAAATGACCCAAACTATTTTATGGTAAGAATATATGGACATTTCAGTTCCTTAATTTCATGTGAATTTGGTTTGATTAATAGACAATTGCATTACTTGAAACTGCAAGCCTCTTTCTCTGCGAATACATATAACTTTCTGGATGACTTTATTTTTAGAATGAACCAACATTTTACACTTCTGATGGTGTTCCTTTCACTGCAGCAGACCCAGGTATGGCACAAGTTTAGCTTACCTGTCTTCTCAATCTTCTTTAAAAAGTTGTAATTAAGTTTACAGCCTGTTGAAGACCATAAAATATTATTCTTCAAGAATCTAAAACCTATTTAACTTAAAAGACAAAATTCTGCCTGAATTCCTGGTAGAGCACAGGATTTATTCTGCGTTAAAGAAGGTAGATGTTTGAAATTGAGAATGTGCATTTGAGTTCATATAGGTCAGAAGAACTTGTTCAGTAATCCACAGCATCTGACCTTTCCAGAAAGCCAAAAATATTCAGGTCTTCTTTTGTTTGTCCATTGTTAGCATCAAAATCAAATCAAAATCCTTGGTTTCCTTATGTGTAATCTGAGCACAGCGTGGCACAACATCATTTGAGGTAAAGACATCTGTCACAACCTTTACAGTTCTATGGGAAATTGGGCATCATTCCTAGACATCCATTCATGTCCTGAGAAAACATTGCCAAAGGATCTTTTCCTGTAAATACATTTCCTGCCTTTTATGATTTTGTTAACCAGCCAATTTTCAAACTTGATATATTTCTGTTAATTTAGCAGAGTAGTCTTCTACGTTACTCAGTCTCATTTTTACTTTGCCAGATTATCAAGAAAAATACCAAGAGTTGCTTGAAAGAGAGGATTTGTTTCCATATTATGAAGAAAATGGAGCAGATCTGTCAGGACCTGGAGAGCTGTATGTCTTCCTTTTTAAATATTTTTTAATAATATTTATTTTTACTGTGATGCTGTGATAGTTCAGACTTAGGATTCCAATGTTGACAAAAATGAAACTAAATAATGTAATTGTTACTTAGTTCTACAGTGGATGTATTTGTTCAGGTTTAAATTGGTTTTTAATCACATAAGTTTGAAACCTATTTCATGTTTATTCTACTGAGTATGGTAATTACATTTCAGATGTAATTCAGATATTTATGCACATGTGCAAACATACTTCTGCAGTTAAGAAAAAATTTGCAAGCAAAATGAAGCACCAAGCCTTTAAGTGTTTGTAGAGAGGCAAACTAAATTTGTTTGACTGATGTGCATGAACATCCCAGCAAGAGATGATTACCAAATTTCCAGTGTCTTTGAAAGGGAGAAAGTATTAACTTTCTCTCTTCAGCCTAAGGACTATCCCCTTCAATTAGAGGGCTAGTCAGTATTCCTGTAGAGCAAGAAAAGCAACCTAATGGCAAAAGGGGAAGCAATAGTTGAGAATATAGCCTGACCAGTTTGGCACCATTATAAGAAATATGGTCTAAAATAAATTGCTCTGAGCTTTTGCTCGCTAAAGAGGACTTTCAGACCATGATTTGACACACAAGAGCATTTTCAGTGTTGTTTTTATGATAAGAGTGATGAGAGTGCAGGCCTGGATCAGTATTTTTTTAGTACATTAGAAAACTTTCAGTATGTACCTAGCTGAGGGGAACGTAAAGAACACCAAGAGCTGGAAGATATATTAGAGATGTCATCAAAAATCAACAAGCTCATACCAAAGGGAAAAAAGGACCCATGTGAACCTCTGCTTAGAAGAAAAATGCAAATTGAACACAGACATCCATTAGAAACACAGCAAATCCTAAAAGTGTCATGTAGAACACACTGAGTCAACCTTCAAGCACAGTGACTGTAACCTTCTTTGTTGAAGACTTAAGAAAAGCTTAGACAAATGTCTGCTGATTCTCTGTCAGCTATTTCTCATGACATCAGGGAGGAGGGTTCTTTGTGAAGCCTCTTTCTTCTGAAGGCTACACTTCTACAAGAACAAAGGAACACATGACAAATATGTAGACTGCTTCCTCAATGCACATCACTTTGAAGCAAAAAAACTTTCTTACATATTTTCTATGTCCTTCTTTCACATATCAACAAACAGGAATGCAGGGTTTCTATATTAATGTGTTCTGTCTTTGAACTAGGATGTTCACCAATCAAAATTACACTAATATGTTATTAATTATGGTTTTTTGTAATTGGATCAGTACAGATGCATTATTAAATTTTCTATCATCTTGGAAATACTTCTGTCTTTTAAACTGGGCAGCATAAGATGATCTAAAAAGGTGGCAAACACTGTAGGTATTTGAACATATCTGTGCTGCTTTGAGGTTTCTGTTTATTTGTTTTCCTAGTATCCATTATTTTTTTCCTTTTCATTCCCTTTAGGAAAATGTCATAAATAAGTCATTTATAAAGCTTTGTTTTATTCTTGACATCTACACAAATTCTAAAAATCTGCTGGCTCTGAAAATCTGTATGTAAATCTGTATGTAAAGGTGTTAACCTTTGGTCATTTTTTTCCCCTCCTCAGGTATTTTGATGAGATTGATGATGAGATGGATCCAGAAATTGAAGAAGCATATGAAAAATTCTGTCTAGAATCAGAACATAACAGAAAACAGTGAGATGTTATGTATTAATGTTAGTTTATTTAACCACTTTAGGTATGGTTAGAGTGAAGGGGGACACAAAACATTTGTACCAAAATGAGAAACTTGAGTTTCTCCAAGTACTAAAGTTACACAATTTCCATTTTGTTTAACAGAACCTGCCAAAAAATGTAAACTTATGCCCTGTAACTTAAAATGTTGTGTATATATCATAGTTTATTTTGTGAAAAATGTTTTTTGAACAATGTTTTGGCTGCAATAAAAATTATTTAAAAGTTATAATTGAAATTAAAATTTAATGGGGAACTGTCCCATAAAACTTCCCTTGAGGAAGAAAGGGAAAGAATAATGATCTGAATTTGCTTGCTTGTTTGCTTTAGTATATATTGGGATTTACTCATCCTATTTACCATATACACTATATCTTGCATTTACTTCCTCCACTTCCCCGTCCAAGAAGAGTATGATCCAAATAAGAAAGAAAATTTCTTTTCTGTATATCACAATCATGAAAAGTGGCTTGTGAAAGTTTTGTGTATGAGTTTTTGTTTTGTTCATTTCCTTTTTCTTCTTCTTTCAAAACACACATGGGTGAGGTCTGGACTTTTCTTTTTTCCTGGAATAAATATGTTACATGTTGATATGTGAAAAAGCAAGCAGTATTTTGGAAGTGAGATGCTTTCAAGATCTTTGGTTCAGATAAGCTTATTTTCAAATCTACAAGAAAAAGCTATTCTGTAATTTGTTGTGTTCTTCAAGGCAATAGTAATACAGTTATGTTCTAAACCATGCTTCTCAAGAGTATGTGCAGTGCTTTTTTTCTTTTGCTTTTTTTTCTAGTAATGTATCTAACATGTCTAACCTTTCCCAACCCCTGTAACTTTCATTTATTCTTCTAATTTTATGTAGTTTGATTTAATTTTGTAGTTGGAGTAAATTCATATATTTCATAAATGTTAACATTCTGAAGCCAACTGCTCTTTTTTTTGACTCCACATAATCATGTTAGTTTTCCTAGGATAGTCCATTGTTGTTGTTGCCAAACTCAGTTGAAGTGTTTCCTGTTACCTGTTGCTGGTTAGACTTGATTAGAAATCATTACCAAAACCAAACACAAGTATTTCCCAACAGTTAGCTACTCTAAAGAACACGCATTGTAAATATGCATGTAAATAATTCTGATAATATTTCACTGTTATTTGTTTGGTTAAATAAGTTGTGCATCTGCTAGTAGAGTAAGCAGTGGCTGTTTTCTGGATGTTTATTTAACATACTTATTTAGGTTGGAGTTTTGGAAAATAAAATTTAACTAGCTTTATTTCCTTTGGTATAATATCACTACCTTGTCTTCTTGCTTTAAAACAAAAATGATATTTTATCTCCTTCTATCTTTTCTTCACTGAGCACTCCTTTCTCTTCTTGAAAGTACACAATTGCAGAGTCGATAATCTTTTGATTCTTGCTGGAAAAATAAAATGTATCAAAATGCAGTATGCTCATAAAGACTGTATTAGCATTCCAAAGTCTTTAAACTAAAATTCAGAAACTAGAAATGTGAAAATTAGATGACTTTCAAATACATATTCTCTAAGTTGAGCACAATTTTTATACAAAACTTTTAATCTAAATACAGGTCAGACTTTCTGCTGGCTTTACAAGCAGATGTCTTGTGGAAATTGTTTTTATTCAGAACTTAGAATCCCAAGGAACAAGCATTCATATATGCTTTACAGTAAGGTAACAGTGACTCAAAGGGACATGCATTTTACATGTTTTAGTTTTGCATGATTTGTGGTGAGTGGTCTTTTTCTGTCAGGTAGCTGTCAGCTCCAGATGTACTGTCAGCCTGTGGAAACAGTAATTTTATAAGTAGATAAGAAGCATGCCAAATCATTGGGTAAAAAAAATCAGGAGCAGCTCAAGTCAAGTTTGCAATACAAGGCTTTTCCTCCACTGAAAATATTAAAAATCATAAAGTGAGACTTTCATTCAAACTAGTGTAGAAGTTTATAGTCTGTACATATGAACTTTGTAAGTGCTTTCAGTCTTTACTGCAGCAGGGAAAAATTGGTTTTAACTCTGTCCTGCTGCATTAAAAAACCAGGATAATATTTTTATTAAACACTCAAGTATTTCCCACTTATCTTAAATCTCAAAGAACTTCACTACAAGCTAGTGAATGTGAGAGAGCAAAAGAAAGAAGTAAGTTTCTCACTGTCAGGATCCCCTTTGCTGCTTGTCTGCCCACTCTTAATCACCCATTGTTCTGTGTACAATAGAGATGAGTCAGGAGAGCTTTAAAGGTTATTTCACCTGAATTTTAGCATTTACAAATTTCACATGCACTGTGTAAAAGTGTTTCTCATCTCCAGGTTTCTGAACAATGCCTTGCAAATGTACAACTTTTTAAAATATGTATTTTCTTAATGGCATAATGGTAAATCAGTGAAGGCACAGAAGTATGGGAAGCAAAATTTGTGCGAGATGTGAAGCAAGGTTCTTTAGCACTGGTTCTGAAAAGAAACCGGCTTCACATTCAAATTTGAGCATGAGACCCAGACTTTGCAGATCAGTAAAAGTATGCACACTATTCCCCACTCTTGACAAATTATTATGATTTAGCAAAAATGTTTAGTATTTGAAAATCACACTTTTGTTTAAAGGAATTTCAAAATCGGCTGCAAGAATTGCTGCTTTGCGTGTGCTTTGCTGTTCTGTGATTTTCATATCCAGAAATGCAGCTTGTTCTCAGTTTTTCCCTTTAAAATCTGCAAAGAAGTTCTTGCTACTGGCCTTTGGCTTTTTTTTTTTTTTTTAACAGATGAGGTCACTGGGTTTTAACTGTTGGGTTTGAGAATAATTGTACCACCAGAGAGAAGCAAGACTGGCCCAACCACATGCGGTATCACAAACTGCACGTAGCTAGGTTGTTTTCTTTTTTCAATAGAATAATCTGTTATGACACTGAATGTTAGTGACACTCAGTCTGGTTTGTAGTAGTAATCTTTATTTTCCACTGGGACATTATTTCCTTATCACATTCTGCCTTTCCTTCCTACTACACACAACTCACTGACAGCTGAAATTTGCAACTTCTCTCTGACTGAATTATAGTTCTAATCATCCAATTATCCAAATCATCTAATTGATACCAGAACAGAAAATGGCTTTCCAGCCAAAACTCAGGGAAGATACCACACTGTACCCTGAACTGCTAATTTGCCACCTCTACTTCAGCCTGTGTCACCTACTTCCACAGTTCCTATTCTGAGGGTTCTAACCAAAGCAGCGAAATTGTGAGCAAAATGCAAGGCATCATCCATAAATAATAATATTCATACTCATTCATAATCCCAATATATACTTTGAAACTTGCTTCAGACAACTACTGAATAGAATAATACTCATTAAAAAGGGGTATTCTGAATAGAATCAGGGTAATATGATGCATGGCTATGTCAGCAGCCATGGGTGTGGATCTACTCTCTGCTGAGACAACAGCTGTCAAGAATAGAAAGTTGTACTGAATGCAGTCAGTCGATCGGAGGTACTTCCCTAAGCAGGTCAGGGAGCTAAGAAAGACCATATGGACTAGTGGGGATATTCAACTCCATTTGCTAAGGGCTGGGAGTGGGGGTTGATAATAATTGCCACTCAGCTGTGAACTGTCAAACCATTTAAAACAGCTTTGAATGAACTGTAAGTATTGGGTGGAGGGTGTATATAATAGTCAAAAAAGGCAACTAGTCATCATGTTAAAATAGTCTTTTGGCATCTTGGCCTTTCTGTTCAGACAGGGCTTCTACCACCCAGTTCTAAGTACAGAGCTGTGTGTTGGCTCACCCTGCCATTTTCAGCAAATAAAAAATTATTTTAAAATTTATTAAGAAGGAAAAAAAAAAAAGTACAAGGACACTGTCAGCAGTTCCCTCAAGCTTATTTTACAGATGTGTGTACGGAATGCGCTCATCTTGCCTGAGGGATCAGGAAGGCGCGGTTACCTCACCGGCGGAGTGAGCTGGGGAGGAGCTCGGCAGGAGATCAGGTCGGCAGGACATCAGGAGAAGCTCGGGGGGAGTTTGGCGGGGGCTCGGCGGGAGCTCGGAGGCGGAGCTCGTGGGGGAGTTCGAGCGGAGCTCGGTCAGAGTTGGGGCGGAGCTCAGGAGGAGTTCGGGCGGAGCTCGGTCAGAGTTCAAGTGGAGCTCGGTCGGAGTTCGGGCGGTCGCCCCGCCCCGCTGTTCCCGCCGTGTGGCGGCGCGGCCGCTTCAACCGCCTCGACCCGGGCGCCGCCCGCGGTTCTTGCTGGGCCTCCGAGCGATGGAGGCGGAAAGGGTGATAGTGCTGTTCGGGGACGACTCGGTGGAGGTGCACTACGCGGGGGGGTCCCGCTTGCTGCTGTCTCCTTGCGGCTCCGAGTATCTGTACGAAGCGGCGCTCCCCGCGGCCGCCCACCCGCTCCAGCCGGCGGAGACCACCCGCCAGCGGGTCGCTTTTGTTGTCAGTGCCTACCGGGTATGCAGTGGGCAGTGCCTCTGGGGACGGGAGCGCTATCCCTCGTCCCTGCGCCGTCCCGGGTAGCATCCCTTGGGCAGTGCCGCAGTTAACTCCCTGCTCGGGAACGGGCCGGCCCGGGGATCGCGGCCCCAACAGGAGTTCTTGTTTCTCTCTGTAAAAAGCGGAGCGGGTTTCATAGCCTCACCTCCACAAAAAGTATAAAATCAGTATAAAATGTTATCACTGCTTGTAAAAAATCGTAATAGGGTTTGTTTTTCTCTGCACTTAAACAGGAACAACTTCTACGAGCGCTAGATTTCCGGAACGCGTTTTCTTCTCGCCCGTACTTGCCTTCACGTCTTATACCTCCAGAAAGAAAAAAGGTGGGGTTGCACATTAGGCGAGTAATGCTTTCATAAAAAAAAACTTATCCACCGGATTTAATTTAATTTCACATGCCTGTGTGTGAGTACAGGCCCTGAAGATCTATCGAATGCAGTTTGGCTAATGGAGTTGTCATCTTTCTTAAATTACTGCCGTTTTAAATTACAGTTTTAACTGTTACTTAGACCTCTGTTAATGCATTTCCTTTGTAGAAAGAAATACTAAAACTTAGTTTATTCTTAGCAAGTGTAAAACCTAGGATTTTTTTGTGTTGTTATATTTTGGCAGTAGAAACTTCTGAGGGAGGTCACACTGCAACAGGATGGTATTTTCCAAGGCTATCAGATCTCCCCATTGGAATACCCCTGTGAAAATGGTGCTGGGGTCTGTGGGAGGAATGGAACAATGTCCAGGTCAGACTGAACATCCATGCAGAGACCAATTTGGTATTTCTGGAAGCTTTGCTCCAGATCAGCATCTCTCTGGGTTCCCACTGAATATGAGTGTCTGCACAGCGTGGTGGGAATCTTAAGACAACTGATTAATCAGGCGAGTTTTAAAGCTTTTAGACTGACCCTTCAGAAGTAACACCCTTCATGCTAATGTTTAGCTGCCTAAAGCACTGTCACTCAGTGTCACTATATACTTAATTAAAAGACAGCAGTCCTTACCAGTCATGCAGTTAGTGCAAAGAGCTGATGCTCTGCTCTTAGCACTGAGGAGTAAGTTCCACCTTCTCTCAGGCCTTGAACAATCTAGCTCCTTTGGAGATTGGCTGGGTTTCTAGACTGTTTTTAACTTGCAGCATCCGTTTTGTCAACTTGCTTCAGAATGCTGCAGGATAGCTTTCCTAGGCCACAGCAAGCACTTGACCATATTTGTTGGCTTCTCCCCCACACCCGTTTTCTGTTGCTTTGGTTTCTTCCCCCTCACTTTGAGAAAAACTGCTTTTCATAAAGCCAAAATACTCTTTTTAGAACTCCTGACATTGTCCTTGTCCAGCAGTTTACTGTCACTTTATTGTTGTGTGGCCTGTTATCAAGCAGTGCCCGTGTTTTCAAGGCCCTTGCTGTTTCCCACACTTCAGTGGTCCACCATAATAAAGTAAGAGTTACTAAGCTTCAGCTGCCATAACAAATTGTTAAAGAGCCTGACAGGCCAGCCCAGGGCCTAGCAGAGGTAACCTAAGCCCTGAGGCCTGTTGCTACCATAACAATAACTTCATGGGCACAAAAACACTTAGACTGTGTTACTAGCCTTATGCTTGAGTTCAAAACAACCCATTCCTGTGGTGTGCTTAGGCTCTCATTTGGCCACTGCAGCTAGTATTCAAAATGCAGGTTGGCCGTGAATACGTATTCAGTGGTAGGTTTAGTTTGCTCTTGTTCCATTCCGAGAACTTTCAAACATTTCATACTGATTAAATTGCAGGTGAGCATTGAGTGTGTTTTCATGGAACTGAGAATTACAACACCAGGATTCTGGTTGGTGGCAGTCAGCTCAGAGCCCATCCTCCTATATAGAAATATATATAACTATAAATAGTTAGGATTGCCTTTCCTCATTGAGATAACATTGCATTTATCTCAACTGAAGTTTTACCTGCAGCCTTGTTGTCTGGCATTGGTTATTTTTTAGTGTCCTTTTGCAATTCTTTATCAGATAATTGCTCTGAACAAGATAATTTCGCCATTATCTCTCTTGTTTCTGAAGAGGCCGATGGAAACACAAACATGTACAATTGTGCCTGATCAGTTGCCCATGTACCTTACCTAATTTATGGCTGAATTAAATTAAAACATTATTGCTAGATAGAGCTCTGTTAATACAGGAGGAAGCAGATATGAAGATTAGATGTTTTGCTTCCTCTGAGCTCATACATGCAGGTAAATACAGAGCAACATTTCTTGCCATTCATCACCTTGCAGAAGGACTGAATTAATTTAAATGTAAATGCTTCATTGAATTTCTGGGAGGCAGGTAATTTTTATCTTGCTGCATATTTCAATCCTTTTTCTTGAATTAGATTCTTCTCAGTGATATCTCAGAAATTAAATGGCCTGACCCTGTGACAGCTGATCTGACAAGATGTTTAGACAATGGCAGTGTGAAGATCTCATCTGTAGATGGCTATGCTCACCTTTACTTGTCAGAATTGCAGCAAGAATTTACAGTGGAGTTCTTATGCAAAGTCAGCCAGTCATCTGCAGCATCCTCATGCTCCTCTGAAAAGAACAGCAACTATCAAAGCAGAGATCAATGTGGAAAACCAAGTAAAAATTCTGCTGCAGAAGTCTCATCAAAACAAAGAAGAATAGAGAATCGGAATAACTGTGGTTGTGCTGAAGATAGGTATAGGGAACCAGCCAAACCAAAGGACCAAAAAGATGGAGATGGAGTGCCTTTGTTCCACACAAGTTGTTCTTCTGAATACACATGGGTTACACAGCGTTGGTCTGTTTCCTTGTGCCCAGAAGAATGGAAATACCCTTTGTCCTTGGCACTAAAATGCTGTAACTTACATACTGTGGAAAATGTAATAAAGACATATGAGACAAACAGCTGTACAGCTGTTGAAGGTGATGCTTTAGCAGACCCTGAAACACATGAGACAGTGTCTTGTTTACCCACAGCTTTGCCACTCAGCTGCAGAGCCCCACATCTACACAGGTAATTTTAACTCTTTACTTTGTAGTTCTTATCATATGCTTTACTATTCTGCATTTTGGATCCCCAACTTCTAGCAAAATAATTGAATCCTAACTATAAAAAAAAGTTTAAAATTATTTTCAGTTTTGGGTCTTTTAAAAATTTCTTGAAACTTGACCTTGTAAAACCATTCTGTAACCTACTCTAATGAAGCTATAGTGATTAGTTCAGATTAAAAAAATATATTTTCTGACATGCTTTATGAATATGTAAATGAAAAAGAGAATATTGAAAAAAGAACACAGGTTTTGTATTGGAGTGGGTTGGTTTTTCCTCTTGTTTTGAAAAGAGTATCTCTGAGGTGGGCCAGTGGCATATGTTGTCTCTCACCATCACTAAATAAAAAAAATCATTTGCGTGATTGAGAAGTTTAATTTGGTAACTGAAGTGGATCACTAAGGAATTGGAGGACTCTGAAAATATGTGTCAATTTATCATTTGAATAAGTGTGCACACTTCAGTTCTAGTTACAGAAGTGATTACCAGCAAACACAACACAAACAAAAAAACAATATATGGACTTAGTGAGGCTGTCATTGTATTTTACACACACAGGTGGGCATTCTGTGACTTCTTTCAGAATGAAGATACGGAGGAGTATTCATTCCATCAGCTAATTCAAGTTGTGTGGTGCCAGGGTGTTTTCTACAGGTATGAAAGAGGTCATCTGTTATCTGGAAGACTTTATTTGTATCGGAATTAAGCTCTAAGATGAAATGTCTTACTTTGTCCCTTTCTCGCTCTTTAAGAAATGGAGCACAGTCTTCATGTCAAAGTCTGTTTCTGCTTTTTTCACTGGACTTAAAGCACAGTATATTATCAGGCCTGAATCTGAAGTCATGTTTAAGTGATCTGATAATCTGATTTCTTAAAGGTTTACTGGACAGCTGGAGTTACCACAGATTTCACTTAAAATAATGGTACTTGGTTTCTTTGCAAATTAGTTCTCTCCTCTTGCTGCTGAAGACTTCACAGCTTAGAAGTGTTTATCTTGGTGACCTACATAATTCACATGTTCAGCTGTGGATTTTCCTGGCAAGTCACCTTGTCCATATGGTTAAGGAAAAAAAAAAAACCAAACAAAAAAAACCCAACAACAGGACTTTCAAATTGAAATTGCTATAACTGCTATTAGCACCTAAAAGTCTTTGATAAAAGCATCAAAAGCATCACTGGTGTTTAGCCCTTTAATCTTTCTGCTGAGTATTCTTAATTTTTCTTCAGTGTAATTCCAAAATTTTTATCTCATCTAAACAAAATGTTTAGCCGCACTTCAGAGTTTTTTCAGAAGTTTTTTTCTCAATTAAGACCTTTAGATTGTTCAGGAATTGTTCAGTCTGGCATTCTCCTGTGTACACTAGATGTGGCTGGTCTTCTAAGGTTGGATTTTTCTTTACAGGATCACAGTGTTTTGTGGAATGAGCAGCTCTTGAATATGTTTACCTTGACACAAAAAAGCTTTCTTTAGCTTAGTAAAATTCCACCCCCATGCACATGTCAAAGAGCCTAGTAATATTAATATTCTGTGTTAAAAGACATTATCGGTACATTCTACTGTTTGTGAAACAGTAGAAATTTTTAACATCTGAGTTGCTGAAAATATGTCTCTGCTTACTGTTTTCTTCAGGTTTAATAACCTGTTTTGCTTGTCTAGTGACACAGCAGTTCAAATACTTGCTAAAAATCTTATTATTTTTCTTAGATTTATCCATGGTAGGACAAACATCATAGAAATTTATCCTGGTGATGACTCATTTTTCAAGTCAGAGGGAGAATTTTTGGGAAAATATTTTGTACGTTATGCAATCCAAAAAGGAACAAAAAAGGTATGAAACTATTTAAAAACTAGAACTACTTAAAAGGATGTTTCAAATTCCTTCAAATTAGCAGCTGCCTTAAGACATTTGTCTATGCAGTGTGTAGTGAAGTCCCTACACTGGTAATTACTATAATGCCTTAATCACGCCATTAGTTATGCAAAAAGATGAGATTATTCCTTCTGTTTCAGAAGGTATTGTAAATTTTATGCAATAAGAAAATTCTTCTTCATTGTAACATTTATTTTATCAAACTCAAGAGTAAGATTCTACAACCATTTCTCATGAATTTTGAAGTTTAGTCTTGAAGCTAATGTTATTGATTAGAGTTTAATCTCTTTGTACTTGGAAGTGTTTACTACTGTATGAAGACAGAACCTAGAAGATGCAGGTTTTGTTCTGGCTTTGCTGCAGACCATTTGTTCAGTGGAAAAGGATTTTGCCTTTGTGCCTGTCTGTAAAGTTACCCCAGAGGAGAGGTCCTCTCAAGTGCTAATGCAACACCTTGTATTTTTAAAGCAGAATTAAGGATCAAATTTGTACTCTTGGAACCCAGCCTTTAACTTGTAGTCAAACATTGCTGCTCGGTAATGACCTGTAGGCTACTCTCTGACAAGAAAAGTTTCTGGTTCTTATTGACTGTAAAGAAACTGAATATTTGAATATTTCTTCATACAGGCGTAGGCTTAAGGATACAATTTTCAATCGGATATTTGTCTGTGTTCTGTGGCAGATTTAAATGTGATTATAGTTGGCTTCTGGGAGGTTAGAAATTTCATCACTTGCTTTTAATTCCGTTTTTATGCTACAGTACCTGTAACTAACTAATCTTCTTTCTGCTCTTTACTCAGATGGAAGAAAAGATGTATTCAGTGAGCAGCCTACCTCCAGATGTGCCCGGACATCCATACTCAATATCCTCCATTATTACTCAGGCAACCAAGTAACTTTTGTTACATTAATTCTGCTGACTTAGAAAGGACAGGAGTTAAAATTACACAAAACGCTTATTACTTTAAGTATAAAAATGAAAGGAAGTTATCTTAGCACTGAGGGCATATTGAAACTTACAGAACAAAGTTTGCAAGTGCTTAGAAGACACAATAGGAATTAAATGTTTGATACTTTTTTGGGTTTTTTTTTTTGTCTCCTCAGAATTCTTCAGTATTGCTGCAAAACAAAACTGTCATTAAGTCATAATTATTATCTCTGCTGCTGGAAAATGGTATGTAGCTGAAAATTTATAAATCTTGCAGTGTTATAAGGATGATTATACAGACTGTAAGGAATAGGACTTAATCTAGAGGGAAGAATGGTGAGTGTATCCTCACAGACAGGAAGGCAGATATTTGGGAACCAAAAGCATGCATTTAGAAGTTATATTTAAGAAGCAATTGCATGATGAAGAGAGCTGGTTGTGATCTGGAAAAAACAAGTGAATAAAATATCTGGAACAGATACAGACAGTTGTAATGATGTAAATAGCCTTTTTTCAAGTTTTTAATGTATTTGTTTGGTTCTAGGTATCTGAGACTGATGGACGAGAAATGTTGCCGGTTTTGCTGCATGAAAAGATTATTCCCAGCACAGGAAGACTGGTTGTGTACTCAGATCATAAAGTCCATGCTGTTTTTTGGGATAGGATGATCCTGACTATGGTTTGGGATTTCAGCTCTTCCTGTAGTGAGATCCAGGTAACGTGTGACTTAGAGAAAGGACTATCCATGAAAAAGTGTTACTAGGACATTAATGAGAATACCAAACAAAAGTTCTGATGCCAATAAAATTCAAAAACAAAAAGGACTTGAGAATTCTACAGGTTTGGAGACATTTTTACACACTTCTAGAAATAATTTATTCTTGAATAGCACAAAGGAAGAGTTGGGGCTGTGCCAGGTATTTTTCCCCTGCAATTGTCACAGCAGACTTTAGCAGATTCTGTCCCTAGCAAATCACAGACTTGCAAGTTTTTAAAGTGGATTGTTCATAGATATTTCATTCTTAAATTGGCATATTATACTTTTTTTTTTCCTTTGGACTGCAGCAGAAAATTAATATTTGAGTTTGTTTTTTTTTTCTTCTAAGATAAATGAAGATGTAGGCTGGTGTAAATTAACTACTCCTGATGGCCTACAGCAGCTAATACAAATAAGTCATCCTGGAGTTTATGAAAGGTAATTTAAATTAGTTGTTCAATTTTAAAAAGTTAAATATAAAAATTTCTCTTTATAGATCCTCTTAGATGAAGAAACACTATTTTCTGATGATAAACTGGTAGGGGTGGACCAAACATGTAATGATAAAAGCTCCATCTTATTTCTGGCAGAGATTCAAGACCTGTGTGACTCAGTGCCACTGCATGCTTTATACTGTGATTCCATTATAACTGTTATGGCAATGTCTTTTTAGAAAAATAACTAGAGATGCAACTTGGCATTTACTACAGTGGATTAAAAAAAAAGGATTTGTCCTATATAGAGCTGATATACAGAACTGAACTGAACAGTAGTTTATCTGATTTTTGCTTTATTACAGATATTGACCTCTGTCTACAGATTGTTTTCTAATCTGCTTGCTGTAATTACAGCCTCATTATTGGAATAATCAGAAGTTTTCTGTGCTGCATTTTAGCAAGCAGATATTCACAAACAAAAATTGACACTTGTACACTGTTCATTGCAAAACATACAGCTTTGTTATAGTTTACTATAACTGTATAGATCTAAATATGAAGAAGATTCTAGACAAAAAATGGCAAGGCAAGCTAGGAGAAAAATATACATTTTGAATCATAGCTTTTTCTTTCAGATCCAGGTGTGTTCCTTAGTGCCTTCAGTTTTTCTCTCAAAAATGGAGTTTATTTCTTAAATAAATAACTACTTTTTTGAATTTTCGTATTAACACAGGTACATCAGAACAGCAATAGAATGGTGCAGAAGTTTGAATGAAAGGAAGGAGATTGCTGAATATCCTGTACACTCCATAACTGAAGAAAATTGGTATTCATCTTTATCCCAAATAATTGACTTAAATAACGTTGAAAACAAAACTCAAAAATATTATAATCTGAATTTTATGTCTTGCATTTCCTAATGGACAAAAATGAAAATTTATTTTTAAAGTCCATTTATTTTGTATATGGTTTCATATTTTTCATTCAGTGTTTAAAATGTTCAGTGAGTTTCAGGTGAAGGTTGTTTCGTTGTGCTTTGCCTGTCTTAAAAATCAGAATTATGTTAACTTTGTCAAAGCACAGTTAATGTTCCAAAGATGGTGTCTTGCAGCGGAAAGATATCAGACCAAGAAAGATGTTTTTTAACAGAACATCAAGCATCTAAAACAGTACTTTGAACTGCCTAATGACAGTTGTTTCTCTTGCTGATGTATTTGTCCTTTCTAATAGATGCTACTGATCAAAAATCTATTGACATCATCTCTAAACATATTGCGATATTAAAAATGTGCTAATTGAAATCAATTGCAGTTGCACTTGCTACTTACTGACCAAAAATCTACTGACATCATCTGCAAACATTAGAATATTAAAAATGTGCTAATTGAAATCAATTACAATTGCACTTGTTACTTAAATTATAGCAGATTCAGCTGATGTATTTTATAGCATCAGCTATGTTATATTTATAGCATTTTATAGCTGCTGAAATGAAAATTCTATCTCTATTTATACATACTTACAGCAAAAAGACTATTCTTAGAGCAGAGACCAAATTTTTGGAAACAAAAATGATTTACAAATGTCAGCCATTGAACAGTGGTATCAAAGACAGAGATTTTGCTAATCTAATTCTCAGTATTGCTGGAAACTGTCAAAAACTAAAATCTGAAGTAGAAAATGTCCTTGAGAAATAACCTTTCTTTTTTTGGACAGGTCTGCTGATGCTGAGCTTGAAAAAATACAGAGATTTAATTGTATCCTTTTAAAAGCTGTAAAGATTTTTTTCACTTTTATATTCTGCTGTTTATCTGCATGTTCAACTCTGCACTTTAGATCATCAAAGGCTCTCTATCCTGATCTTACCTTCTTCTACTGTCTTACTTAAAAACCCTCATTTTCTTACTTATCTTTTTTGTTTTATCACTGATTTTGTGGAAAAGATTAAAAAAAACTTAAAAACAGTGTTGAAGTACAAAACAAAAATGAAAAGTTGCCAGAAAACAAAGCCCTTTAATGTGTATTGCATCAGTTTTGCTAAGAGTCATCTGCTGATCTGTTCTTGAAAGAGGAACAACACAGTTGCCTTTGGGCTTGTGGTTGCAGTACAGTATATTTCTGTTTATCAGCTACCTTAGTATTGTTCTATTGTGTTCAGCCAGCTGGAAATGTGCACTGTACTGAATCTGCTTAAAGCCACTCTAAAACTGTCTTTAAGCCAGTGTTTAATTCCATTAGTATGAAAAGTGCATGCTGTTAAACTGAAGTGTAACACCCTTTTTCTTTTCAAAGTAACTTTTGGATAAATTGAAGTCTAAAAGACATTTTTCTATTGATATTGTAGACGTTTTAAGTAATACAATCTTTTTCTTTTTTTACCTGTATGTAATTACCATGCTACAAAATGTGAGACTTTGCAAGGCAGAATGATGAATACAAATGCTGAGACTAATTTTTCTCTTTAGGAGGAAGAGTCTGAATTTTTTTTCTTAACAAAGTAACTCTAGTTTTATTAGACAGTAGCAACATTCTGAAAAGATCATCTGCCACAAAATCCAATCCATCTGGTGTCACTGTCAGACAAAAAGAAAACGGATGTGAGACAGAAGAACTCAATGAAGATTGTGTCTCGGAGGCTTTGGAAAAAACTTCTAAAGTCATTCAGGATATTGAATCTCTGCTTGCCGCTTCTGGGAGGTGAGGCCGTGTGTTCCCTGTCCTCACAGGAGCTGTCCCAGCTGTGTCTGAGGAGGCTCTGCAGGGAGACAGGAATGAAGGCTGAGGCCAGAGGGACAGGCTGCCGGTGTATTCCTGGTGAAGTCTGTCAGGTGCCAGTGTAATATCAATAATAACGCCAGTGCTGTATTTAGTATAGGCAAAGAAAACAGTTGCGATAATGGGGCACTGCTGTATAAATAGATCAGGCCTGACCTGACAGTGCTGCTTTTAATGTTTGAATATATATTCGAATCAACTTGATTGATGGATTGCTGCTGAAATGGACATGGGAAGTTTCTACTGTAAAAGCGTGCTTTTGTTCAGATGCTCACACCAAGAAGTCTTAATACTGAATAAAATGTTTCCCAAATGCTTTCTATAATGCTCTCGTTGTGTAAATAAGTACTAATTTGAGGACAGAAGACACTACTCTGCTCTGTGGTCTGTCAGAGGCGCACCATGTCCTAAATGACAAAACACTAAACTCTCATCATCGATTTCCCTCCCAGCATTTAAAGGAGCCAAAGGGCGAACACCAAACCCTCCATGTAATAATCCAGGAAACACTTCTCCCTCACAACCAGCGCCGCTGTCGGCGGGGATGGGCGGAGAGGAGGCGGGCCGGGCTCCCAGCTGGCTCCGCGGCCACGCATGCTTCCTGACCGGCTCCCCGGGGCGCTCTTCAGCCCCCCTGCCTCCGCGCTGCCCGCCCGCTCCGGCCGGGATCGGGCTGGCCGAGCCCCATGGGGCGAAGGGCGGACGGCGGCGGCCGCGCTCCAGGTGGGCTCCGGGGCGGGCGGGGCGGGCGGCGGCGGCTGCGAGGCCCGCGCCTCCCCTCACGCTCCCGCTGATCTCGGGTTCACAGGTTAATTTCCTGCTCGGTTTAATTTAGTTTGTTCTTCGGCGTCTTGGTAAAATCCTACCGTTTCCTTCTGGGATTTTGCCCTCTCCAGCCCCAAAAATGCGTTATATCTGACCCAAAAATATTTGCATGATCACTCCAATAATGTGTTATAATTATCTGGCCCAAAAATATTTGCATGATCACTCCAATAATGTGTTATAATTATCTGACCCAAAAATGTTGCCACTGTCAGTTCTTCACAGATAGTCTTAGGTTGGCATCTCCTTTTCCACGCGATTGTATTCTAAAGGTTTGAGCTGGTGTCTTAATTCTGCTTCATGCAGTTTTTAACATAAATTAACATCCAATATCAAATAACGAGAGGTTTAGGAGATTATAGAATTGTGAGGGATTACAAGTCTTTTAACTTCCTGTGTAGAATGCATAATTCTGTTAGTTGGCAGGGTGTTGTCTGGTTGTAGGTTGACTAGATGATCTCAGATGTCTTGCCCAACCTAATTGATTGTGTGATTCTGTAACTTCATGCATTAAATTCCTATATGTATTCGTGTATCTAATAGCGTCATGCAAAACTGGAGCAAAAATTATTGCAGAGCAAAATTTCTAAGTGATAATTTTAGCCATTTGATTTTTGTTTTGCTCATACACCATAGCCTGTTAGCTGTTTTCCTGAAAGTGTATATACAGTTTTGATCTAAATAGCTTCTCATGACAGTAATTTAAAGTGTTAACTGCGTGTTTATTAAAATTATTTGGGTAATTTCCTTAAATTAAAGTAAGCATATCTACAAAATTTCATTTTGAGACTATAGACAGACATTCTGCTCAGTGCTTTATCTCATTTAAAAATGTCATGAGAAACCACAACTCAAAGCTGGGTTACTCTGTCAGCTGTTACATAAAACCAACCCAGAACTTCCCTTCAGGGTGTTAACAGTAGTGACCACACAGAGGTCTATAAAAATTTCCGTGTGAATTATTCCCCACTTTTCTGTTTTAGCAAAAATGTAAGCTAAACAGCTGCTTTGTGAGATTTACAGACTGGAAAAATCTACACTTTATTGTGATATTTTGTAAAGAGCCTGAAAAGCATCATTTTTCAGGGAAAAAGAAATGTTCTAGTTTTACATTAAAATTTATAATTTCAGATATTATTTTGGTTTTCCAGAGTTTTGCTTTTTGTGGTCTGATTTCCCTCTTGATCTGCAGAAAAATTCTGGGAAATTCTGTTGTACCTAGGAATGTGAGTTGATTTTTACATAGGCGGCACTCATTTTTTTCTTAAAAGGAGGCTGAAACGGCTTAAAAAGAACAGTTGGACATGGCTCTTGACTATGGTCAACCTGAAGCCAGTTTTGCATCCTGTTTTTCATTCTGGCTCAAGGAACACATGCTAATACCACCCATAGCACAAGTGTAAGCCTAACCCAGAACTGACACAGACCTCTGTTGCTGTATGAATTTCTAGGTCTCTCTTTGTCTATTATTCCAGGGTCACGAAGTGATGGGGTGGAAGTTAAAAAGAGATCCCTGAATGCGACTTAATAAATGTTTCATTAGGTGGGAATCTTCTAGGCACAAGAAGAAATCTATGAAAAGGGATTGCTCTGTCTGTTGAAATGCAGTTAGGTAGAAGACTGGACTTTCTATTTTATTATTTTTTAGGTACTATAATGCTCTCTTTTTATTTCTGCTCTTCTCTTGGTTTAGGGTTTTTTTCTGCTTTCTTTCACAGAGCTTTAAAGCTTAGCTGAAGTTGCTTTTACCTCAATTATATTTGTTTACAAATTAATTAAATACATGTTTATTCTTTCTGGATTTTTTTACTGTTGTTCATATTTCATGTATGCTGTTTTGCCTAATATCAGTGCTTACTGATGCCTATTTTGTTTTTATTTAGGATGGAACAAGTGGTGTTTGGGCTGGGCAGACTGGATTCAGAAAGCACAGAGGCTCAATGCTGAGGCATAGACCACAGACATTTCCGACTGGAGTAAGGCACCTGTGATGGAAAAAAAAATGTTCTCCTACTCCCAGGGGAGGTTTGATTCTGATTACTGGCGTGCTTTTTAAAGGTATGTTCCTACATCACCTCTTCACAGATTGGATTCTTACACAGCCTTTATGGTAATTTTAAATGAAATCCAATCTGACATGATGGCTCATATAGAAGAAACATTTGTGAAGAGACTGCCATTTTTTTTTTTCCTTAACATGGAATTTATTCAGCCATGTCCTGTGTACCATAAAGCCGCCCACCAGAAAACAGCACTTCCATTGTTTCAGAAAATACTTTGTGTCTACTCATTCATTCAGAAGAGGTCCTGTCATGGTTAACAGACTAAATTTGACCCACTTTTTTATGCCTGTGCAAAGTCCATGTATTATTCATGCTTTCTTCTCTTTTATTTTTTTAAATGTTTTCTAAATAAATGATTCAGTGGGCTTTTTCTTTTCCTACAGAGAGTGCCAGTCGTTCTGTCTTGTGGATAATTCTACACCAGACAGGCATGTAAATAATCTGGAACAAACATTTATATCTGAGATTTTTATGTATGAGATAGATATTTATATATGAGATTTATAGTGTCTTTAATACCATAAATTGTTATGTGTCATGTTAGGAAGTCTAATACACTCGAAAAGGCCCTTTAGAATAAGAACTTACCTAGTAAAGAAGGGTTGTCAAGATTTAATGTATTGCACAAAAATGGTGAACTGATGGGAAGTATCCATTTTTAGGCAGGATGTAGGCTTTAAAACTGTGTTATGTCTGTATAGCTTCCCAAAAAGACTTGCATAACAGCTGGGACAGTTAGAACTTCTCTTGCAAAAAGAGGAGTTATGAAGGTAAGGTGGCAGACAGTAGATAAATCCTAAAAGTAACAGCCAGCTTCTCTGCTGGAGCACATGCTGAGGAAAAGCTTAGGTAGTTTTGCTCTATAAGGAAATGATTTTGATTACTTTGCTTGACTAAATGGTTGTTGTCTTTGTGTTTATTATAAATAATAATAAACACAAAGAAGATATTTTAGTGGGCTTGGTTTTCTTAAGGTTTATTCTACGTTCCAGTCTCTAAATTAAACAAGGCATTGCTCAGGAAAGGGTACCAGGAGAGTACTACATATGTTAACAAAGAATGTAAATTAAAGTAGTGGTTTGGATTATACATTGAAAACTCAGTTTTAACAGTTGTTTAATAGAGAAAGCTGGGATTTTGAGCATCAGTCATAAGAATCTTCCAAACTGAATCTTCTTTTGTTATTATAGTGTAAAGTATTTAATTGGGTTAAATCATGTATTTAAGATAAGAAGGAATCTTGAAACACATTCAGTGAGTTATCACAGAGATGTTTGAGGTTATTTTGTAATATTTAAGGTTTCAGTAAGTGGAATTAGAGCTCTCTGTGTTACTTGTGCTGGTTCTAGTTAAAAAAAGGCAGGTGTTTTAATTCAAAGCTGTAGTGTTCTAGTCAATAGACTAATTGAAATAAAAAATTCCCTGGGAATGTTAAATGCAAACAGTGAAATTGGGGTCTTAATGCCCAATTGTAGCTGTGGTGACAAATGTTTTGTGCAAATGGATTTTCTTTGTTTAATACTTTCCTTTCTGATCTCTGACATTTACAGAACAACTGACGATAAGAGGGACAATGCACAGTGTGTGTCCTGATGACATTTTGTGTGCTGCAACATGGCTCTCGTCATGGCATCCGAGACTGAAAAGGCCCACGCTCTTCTCCAGACTTTCAGCACAGCGTCAGTTCTTTCCAGTCTAGGTTTGGGGATATTCTGCTTTGTAGCAGACAGACTCCTGCAGTTTTCCTTCATTCAGCAAAATGACTGGCTAAGAGCCTTATCTGATAATGCAGTGCATGGTATACTGGGGATGTGGTCCTGGGCAATAGTGATTGGACTCAGGAAGAAAAGTGACTTCACTGAGGTCACCCTGGCTGGCTTCCTTGCCTCTGTCATTGATGTGGACCACTTCTTTCTTGCTGGATCTCTGTCATTAAAGGTAAGTCAGTAGATCAGTAATTTGTTAATTTATCACTGTTTACGTTACTGTTCTTCTACCATGTCCTAGACAAAAAAAGTTCCACTGGTAATTTAATTAATTAAATTTCATAGATATACAGGAATAATGTTTTTATGCAGTTGTTACAATTTTAAAAGCCATAAAAATATTTTACATCTAGTGTTCAGTTTCTGCTGTTTAGAAAGGAAAAAAAGAGTTTTGTGCATGTAGATGCTATTCTACATGTATCACATAGTTGCCTTGTTATCCAGCTTAAGGAGTTAAGTGCTGCCTGCACACTTTTGCCAATGAAGTGGATTATTCCACTTCACTTTACAGTAAGGGTTAGAAATACATGAAATGTGGAGTAGAAATATCTGAAACGTAAATGATAGAGCTTCTGTTTTATTTAATTCAGTCATTGTGAGTAGTACATTTGTTTTAGCCAGCCCTAAATATTTCTCCTACGAACAAGCTATATGTGAGCTGTCACCTTTAAAAAGGCAGTTTGAGTTGTATTTAAATATAGTTCATTGGAGGAAAAAAAAAACAATCCAAAAAATAGTAGGTAAGAAGCATCAGCTTAATAAATGTAAAACGGTGAATTGGCTCCTGTTAATGGATCATTGTCTATTTGCAGACCTGCTTGTTAGAACAGAGTTTCTCAATAGCATTAGTATTACCAGATTATGGCACTCTTTTCCAGAAGTTTCCTCCTCTAGTTTGCTCATAGTTTGTCACTATTTATTGTAGAGAAAAGACGCCTCTTATTTGCGTGTTTGGTCAGTTTTCCCCTCTTGGCTTTACCAGTGCTGAGGGGAAAGGGAAGAATTGGGTCCCTGAACCTGCTGGCCACATTCCCAGTGCAGTCCAGGATACCACTGACCCACCATCTTGCCACATGGACAGTCAGGCTCCAGCATGTTCTGGTGCCTGGCATCATTCTTCCCAGAGTAGTCCCTGGTTCTCCCCTTTTCTGTACTTCCTGCATGTGGAAGTACTGTGCAATTACAAAACTAAGTAAAGAAAAGGAAAGTTAGTTTGGTTGGTTAATGTATTGCATAATGTTACTACTCAATAACAATATGGAATAGAATTTAAATCTCAAATTAGTCTCATCTGTTTTTTCTTATTTTAAAATCAGTGAATGCAAGTAAATGAATGGCTAGCTGTTAGAAAGTATTAAAATTTTATTGCTGCTTTTTCATGCATTTGAGATGATTACCAGTATTTTCCTTAATTATGACCACTAGATGTCACACTTCACCGATGTCAGTTTGAGAAGCTGACTGTTGAATTTTGTTACGGAATTGGGAGGTGACTTGCCACTTGGTAGTGAGGCAAGGTTAAATATACTTACACCTTCCTTGATGGGGAATGTTTCTGTAGCCTAGCCTATCCCTACTATGTGAAACCAAGTAAATTTTTGTAATTTTGTGACCTAATTTCTTCCTGTGTTGTTTCAGTTCCCAAGCAGATAGCAATTAATTTTCTAACTGTTGATGACAGATCTAGTTCTCTTGTTCTTTAAGGTTTTTTTTTTGCAAAAGACAGCTGATTTCTATGATCTCCTCCAAATTTTTTTTCAAATCAGAAACACGAAACATTGCATTTTAGTAGCCAAATGTATTTAGCTGAGATGAGGAAAAGACAAGATGCCCAAAGACTTTTTCAGTGATTTGCCTACCAACTCCTTTGCTTTCCATATGTTAACTGGGCTAATAAAGGAAATAATCTGGTGTAGGTCTCTCAACTCTCATTACAACTTGCAAAGCCCCTATGCTTTGCAAAGACTATCTTCTCAACTAAATAACTTTCAAAAAAAAATCTTAAGGAAACAAGTTTGTGTTTTCTAAACCTCACACTATTTTTCTCCTCTCCTATCTATGGCTTTTTTGCCTAAATTACATCTAAAGGATCCTGTCCAAAACCATGAGTAGTATTTTAGGTGAGACTTCATTTGAGCCAAATACTGTAGTTTAATTCCTTTCAGTGGCAGAAAAGTACAATCCTTCTGTCCTTTAAAAAAAGAATAATAATCTGTTACAGGTTTTGTCTTCTTACAATGCCATCAGAGTCTCTTTGGTTTGTGATGTAACATAATCCCCATAAACTTTTCTTCTGTGTGCTGTCTAGCCAGCTAGATCTGATTGTAATATGTAATTTTTCTTTCCTTGGCTTTATATGATGTGCTTGTCAGTTTCTTGGCATAATTTCAGGCAGTCACTTATATAATTTATCACTTCATGGGATACTTTTTTACTACATATTTTGTAGTTACAGTCCCATTCTTTGTCTTTAAATTGCATGGTTGAGAGTAACTGCTTTAAGATACTAACATGTTTACTGCTTTTGCAACACATTACTAAATAACTAATAAATTAATTCATATAATTAACCAACCACACCATTATTACTAATTTGTACCAATAGTATATTTCACGTTACTGTACACAATCACCTATAAAGCTCATCATCATCACTTTTAAATCTGATGACGAGTTATTTTTTCTGGAGTAACCTTTCTGTGCGGCACAAGGCGGTACTGCCTTCCACCTCCAATTGCTACCTTCACACTACTCTAGTCACCTACTTCTGTTCTTGCTGACGCCATTCAGCACCTGGATTGTTTGGTCATTGGTCTATTTTTCATGGTCATCATTATTTTTCTGCAGTATTCAGGGTAAATAGTCACGTGTGGTATTTGTATGTTTGCTTTGATAAATACTTGTGTACCAAGTACCATGTGATCTGACCTTTTGCCCACATTATTTTTGCAACGAGTATGATAGTCTCCAATGACTTTACTACTTGGAATTTGTAGTTCTTTGTGCTCCATGTGGTTTTTACTGTGCACACAAGTATAGAAGAATCTGTCTCGCTGACTACTCCAGAGATGGTAGTTCCAGCAGCCTGTTGTCAGTCAGGAGTGCTGGTATGACATGATGGGCTGCTCCCAGACTCCACCAGGATTGTAGCCCAGACGCTGACGTTGCAGAACAGACATGCAGAAATTGCTGTCTTGGTGTCACCAAATATTGGAAGTGTAGAACATTCAGTTGGTGGCAAACATACATAACACTGGCACTGCTGGGAAATGTGCCGCCTATGACTGACCTGGGCTGTACAGGAGCATTTCTGGAACTTGAGAATAAGCTTTGCGCAAGCACAATTAATGTAGCATTGAATATCATACTATGTTGTTAATATTACTACTTTATGTTACATTGAATATGTTACTATGAACTAAAGACTTCAGGGTTGTGAAGCACTACAGAATATCAGTGAGGGAGCATCTGTTATTACATAACATCCATGGTGTTGCCGTGAGCATTAAAGCAGATAATTTGCATGGGTTCTCCTGCGTGCAATTATTGCATCCTGTCTCCAGCTGCTCATTGTAGTTAGAGGGGCTGGAGGAGCAGCAACTGCAAGATGATCTTGCATCTGATTGCATATGTAGGCAAATGGAAAAGGTCATTTGTAAGTAAATTCTGTTTGCAACTTTTTCCAAGAGGTCTAAGGCAGAAAAGGAAGTTTTTTTGTGTTTTGCAGTGGGGTTTTTTTGGTTTTTTTCGTTGTTGGTGGGATTTTTTTGGTTTTTGTGTTTTGGGGGATTTTTTAAAGATCTGGTGCTTTCTAAAGGCAAACAAGTTTTCCTGTTAGGAGAAAGAGAGTATAGCAGCTTAAATCAGCAAATGGACCTACCTGTCTGTGTCCAGGGCTTGGCAACTCAAGGATGTAAGTGTTCCTTTAGTCACAGAATGTAAAAGAGGAAACAGACTGTTCTCTCAGGCCTTGGGCAACAGCGTATCAGAAGCTTGATGGCTGTACTACAGTTACAGAATATGACTTTCTCTTGCTGACATTGAACACTCAGGTTTGCTATATGAACAACCCTGCCATCTGAAATTTACGTGAAAAGAATGTAAGCATCACCTTGGCACCAGTACTGATAAACTGTGTACCTAAGTATCATTAAAATTTTCCTTACTCACTGTGTGCAGTTGGCACCTAACCTTAATAGGCCAGAGGGAAGAGACTGATTAAAGACTGTACTACTTTTTTTTTCCAAAGTGCAGAAATAGAGGCCAGTCACTAGATTATCTGCAGGAACATTCAGGTTTTTTCAAAATTAAGTTAGTATGTACTTTTGAGCCTTTTGTTGACAGTAACAAAAATTGGACTCTTTGTAAGGCAGGTGATAAACAATTTCACCATCACAAGATTTTTCTGCCTTAATCCATGAACAATCTGCTTGTGTGAAACAGAACTGAAGTTGAAGAAAATATACCTTTTGCTCCAACTTAAAGGAATTGCATCCACAACATTAGAGTTAAAAATTGTTGAGACAGTTTGTGAGCTTTTAAATCCCATTACCTGATCAGGAGTCAAGGACAAGTGTGTGGTGGGAAGCTACTAGAACAAAGCTTTCTGCAGGCCTTTTATGGTTGGCTATGATTTAAAACATGAGCTGTTTTATTTCAGGGTAGCCTGTAACTTCCCATCTCTAATCAGTTAATAAACTGGGTAAGGCTACATCAGGGCTTCCTTGCCGAGAAGGTAGTGTTCCATGCAGTTATCTAAGTTATGCCTGAGCTTGATGAACCTATTCCAGAGTCCCACTGCCAGGCCCTCTTCCTGTTGCATCCTGCAAGGATTAACACAACTGAAGAATGAACAGGTTAGAGATGGCTTTGTTTGCCTTCTGCACTAGGTGCAGTGAGGGATGTGTTCAACACAGCAAAGATACACTTTTGCTTAACATCTCTGGGGCCTTGTTCCAGGTTTTCTGAGTTTTCCCCCAGCAACTGAATTGAGCCAATGAATATCACATCAGCACTTCTGTAGTCCTTCTGGTAGTGTGCTGTTATTTCTCCTGTGTTTACAGACACAAGAATCTACTTATTTGTGAAATAGTAATCCAAAATACCATTACAGTTTTTTATTGTTGCTGTTGCTACTGAGTACACCCACAGAATATCTCCTCAAACATGTATATTAAATTGACATTATCACTTCTTAAAATGGCTAAATGTAATCTCAATACCTAGACATTCACCAAATATCAGGCTTCACCAATATTAAAACCAAATATCAGGCTTTCAGCTGAGTTATTGTTAAACAAGTTGTTGACACAAAAATCCCACTCACAAATGTTTCAGATCTTTGTTCATGAACTTTGTTTTGCCTGTCCATGAAGAATACTGTCTCAAGGTGATCAAAATACATGTAACTTTGCTCATATTTTTGTCCTATTGAAAATTATTTTGGTGTTTTAAACACTGTGCAACTAAACCAACTTTACAGGTGACAACTGTAGTAAAATACAGGATGTATTTTTGGGAGTAAATGCCATTAAAGCACATGATTTATTTCAAGTAAAACATACTAAATATTTCAAGTGTATTGCATGGTTGTTTTCCTTTAGTTGTCTTGAAATTAAAGACATATAATCAGTGCAGCAGATAATACAGGTTCCCGTGTTCCACCTGACTGTGTGGCAAACAGGATTCCTCATTTCTCTCCCTCCCTGTTTTGCTGATGATAGTACTTAGTAGGATGCATGATTCATATCATACAGTAGAGACAGGGCAGCACACAACTCTCGTGCATAAAATTGGTTTTAAATTTTGCAGTGGAAAGGAACAGTATGTTTTTCTTTCTGCTTCCGTTTAGTCACCTGACAATGCACTTGTAAACACTCATGAAACTTTTCTTCTCTTGTCACAGTTGTAGCCATTGGCAGTAATATTTTTCTCTTCTGCAGGCTGCTCTGACTCTTCCACGGAGACCACTTCTTCATTGTTCTACTGTGATTCCTGTGGTGGCTCTGACATTAAAGTTTATCATGCAGCTTTTCAGGCTTAAGGACTCATGGTGCTTTCTTCCCTGGATGTTGTTCATATCCTGGACTTCTCATCATGTCCGTGATGGGATTCGTCATGGCCTCTGGATCTGCCCGTTTGGAAAAACTCCTCCCTTGCCATATTGGCTGTATGTGGCAATTACAGCATCTTTACCTCATCTGTGTTCATTTATTATGTATTTAACGGGCACTAGAGAATTAATGTCCATAAAACACGGAATCCGCATTGATGTATAGGAATAATGGCTTTTCAAGGTGGTTTGTGCAAGCACTTGAAATAACCTGCCTGTCTGTCACTGAAGGGTTTCCTTGTGTTTCCTACACCTTCTGAATTCGGCATTTTAAAGTTGTGGAGCCAGTTACAGCTCTTGTGGTCACAGAACCTGTTTAATGAATGATAATAATTTTATATCTCTACATTTCCCTTGTAC
This sequence comes from Molothrus aeneus, assembly GCF_037042795.1. Taxonomy (NCBI): domain Eukaryota; kingdom Metazoa; phylum Chordata; class Aves; order Passeriformes; family Icteridae; genus Molothrus; species Molothrus aeneus. The sequence goes on from NC_089680.1 coordinate 41,076,811, forward strand.
AGTGTGTGATCTTCCATGATAGTTCATGCATAGCGAGCTGATTATAAAGTACTTAGTTTCTCTCTGTAGTAATTACATTACATTTTACTGTTATGGTGCCATTCATTTGATCACCTTTCACTTTGGATTTGTATTCTGCCTCTGGAGAATACATTTCATCCAGATAGTATTTGTATAGCACTTTAAAAATGTGAAGTTCTATATAAATGCTAGGTATTATTGAGGATTTAATAGTGTATGGCAATTCTAAAAAAATCCCTGTTAGCCTTTCTAATTTATTAATATGTTAGGAGTCCTGCTGGATTTTTTGCATTCAACCATTTTAAAAGAAACACCACCTCTATTTCACACTGTCTATCCACACCTCTTTGAACCTGTAATCACAAAGTGTTTTACTAAATTCTGTATACCCCTGTGGTTGTTTAATATTTAATTTGCAGATAATTACTAGCCTCAAAATTAGAAAGGGGTATACAGATTGGTTATAGTATTATGGTGTGTTGGCCAATTTGTTTAATTTTTAAAAATACACTAAATATGAGTACTGTTTAATTTGAAACCAAGGAATTTTAGTTAATATTTAAGAATTGTGTGAAGATTCAGGGAGACTCAAGAAAATAAAATTTGCTTATAACACAGGCTTGCTTAAAGACATTACTACTCAGTAAAGCATTTTCCATTAAGTGCAATATCATCCTCATAAGTGTAAAATAAAATGCATTATTATTATTATTATTATTATTATTATTATTATTATTATTATTATTATTATTATTATTATTATTATTATTATTATACTACAGAAATATAAATTTCCTCATAAAGAAGATCCATAAGGAAAAGTGTTATTATGCTGCAGTTTATGAGGTAGTAATTTGCACTATGGACTATTCAGTTTTTCTTTATAGACATCTCTCAGAAAGAGTCCCAAATTAAAAGTTGCCTGGTCTTGTCTAACTAGACAAGACTGTCTAGACTTGTGCAGTTTATGATGTACAAGCTGAGAATGTCTATTAATAATTTTTAAATTTCGTATTCACTGCCCGTCAAAGAGTGGGGCCTTAACTACTCCAGCTTGTGATGAATAGCTGTCAAAAGGGGATCTTTTTATGGAACTGCATGTATAAGGTAGCATGTGTTAACTTAGGTTACCAAGGGGTATAAGGGTTTAACGTGATGTGTACATTTACATTATTAAATGTATATTAGAATAAAGTTAAAAAAAATTATTAAATGGGATGCTTGTCGTAATAAGTACCAGAAACTTCCTGTGGCTGCAGAATCCTTAAGGCTCTTTGCAGCACTCTATGCTAATCGTGGAAAGTGTTGCACCTCTTTAAAATGTGTCTTTGCATCAAAAGAATAGTCACTGTCCTGTCTGTTCTTCACGTTAGAAATGTATGCCAATGCAGACTTGCCTGATAGTACAGTGGGCCTGTCTAGCCTTTATTATAAAATGAATAAAAGGTTTCTTTGTTGGAAAGAAGATTGGAAGAGCAAAACATTCCTTAGAGGTTTATCCTCATGCTGTGAATTTCTTTCCTTTAGAGTTTTCCAGAAACAGCATAAGAAATGTCTTGCTTTAGAGGTTCAGATCAAAACTGGCTTTTATCCAAAAGCATGATGGTTTACTAGAGGAGCATTGCTCATTCATTTACTTCTCTCCTGTATTTTATAGTACTGGCTATGAAATGCCAATAATGAATAAGTTTTGTGCAAGGGGTGAACACTGAAACCTGTGTAGAAAATTTTCTCTATTCTTGTTTCATGGTATAAAGTTTGTATAATTTTATGCTTTATCCAGATTTTTTGCAAAGGGAAATGTATAATAGGAACAAGGTGTCGAATTACACTTTCTCACTTTCAGACTGTAGCTGTAGTGTTTCTGGTAATTAAGTCTACCCACAGTCCTTAAAATCAGTACTGTACTGTTCTAGCTATGTTTAAGGACCATTTAATGGGTACATATTCAGTAGTTTACGTATTTTCATTCTCTTTAAAACTACGTATTTTAATTCTCTTTATGTCTCGATATTTCTGTGTGAGCGTTCACAGTAGCTTTGAGCTGAATTTCGAAACACCATTTTTTCCGGCCGTGTTCTTACACCAGTTCTACCACAGCAATAGGTGAATGCCGCTTGAACTCAGACATATATTAAGGAAAATAGCAAGTACTTTGTACCATGACTTCTCTCCCTCCAGACAGACATGGCAGTCTCTCACCTCAGCCTGACATTTAGGCAGCTTTCACTGAGGCCATCAGCAGCTGTTCGAGGTAACCTGACACATGGCATGTGCTGCTGTAATTTGTGGGTAGCCAGGGTAGGGTACAAAGGGGAAGTTAGGTGTTTGTTTCAGCCTGTGTGTCTGTGTTGTGGGCAGAGTGGGAGCTACAGAGATTATGGAGGAGCCCCCTGTTGAGTCATGAGGCACAGACAGGACCCTCTTGCTTTCTAAACACCTCATAGAGGCCTCTGGGTGCAGCTGGATCCAGCCTCAGCCCCACACCCTGTCAATGGTTTATGTTAATGGATTAAATAGGCATTATTGAACCTTTTCACAGCTTTGTCCCACAGGATTAAGGATAACAAACCAGAAGTACTTACATAAAAATAAATTAGGGTTATTATTAGGGTTAAAACTTTCTATGATAATGATGAGACTAAAAGATCTTAAAAAGAATTATTTACTACACAGTATAAGTAGCTATAACTACTAGTCTAGTTCAGTCCACTATTTTTGAAGCAATATTGAAGCAATTATATCAAAGGCAGTGAAAGAAATTATGAAGTAGAGATTGATTTTACCCACCCATACCAATGACTGTGGGCAAATCTCTTTCTCTCAGCTTTGAAGGGTAGCCTTGAGGCAAATCCCAACTCAAGGAAGGAATCTCCAGAAAGGGGATTGTTGGAAGACTCTCCCCACTCATTAAAAAGTGGGAGTGGGCCCTATGTTTCCAGGCCAGCCATGTCAGCTCAGCATCTTTAGATAAGTTAGTAGTACCACTTGTTTGTTGCTTTATCTGGTACCTTACCAGATCTGCCACAGGTTCACCTTTCTGTCAGGAGTGTTTAACTCTGGGATTGATGAGTCAGGCTGCTTTCAGCATTATTCAGCACCAAAAGCACCAGGACAACCCCTTCCTCCGTTCACCACTGGTAGCTTTGCAAACAGGGCATTATTCCAGCTGTTTTACTGCCCCCCAGGCAGAGCATCCTGCTACACCTCCTCACCCAACACCTGCCTGCTACAGGTGAATTGCCCAACGATTCCTTACCAGTATTCCGTGTGCATTTCAAATTCACTGATGTATCCAACTATGCATCGATACCATGTCTAGCAAAACCATAACAAAAATAAACCAAGATACTAAAAATATAATGACTTTGTACTTTATTGCATGCATTACTATTACGGGTAAATGTAAAATACAAAAAGCATGTGAATTGCACAAAATGTGGCTTGCAAAGTCAAGCTAATGATGTTGTGCACAATGTATGATACATATCACTAAAATACTAGGTTTTTAATGATTCTTTTAATATGCCAATCTAAAAATTTTCCATGTATTTTCAAGTGGAACTTAAAAAGTTGAACAAAGTGTTGGGGTTTTGTGACTTACTTTGTTAGAACTGTGCTGCTTTTTTTCTTGCTTTGATGGATTTCTGCTGTAAAAAGTAGGTACTAATAGCTCAAGTTAAAGAAAAATATTTCTTCCCCCGCTCCTGGAGAAATAAGATAAATTTTTTACTAATTACCTAGTGGCCTTAACAGAATGCGTGAACATGTTTCCTATAACTTTGTATTCTACTTTAAAATCTAATCTGTATTTTCACCTGACTGTTGGCATCACTTTTTACTACAGTGCAGTATATGTTATATCATGTGCCCTTAATAAGGTACTGGTAAGTGAATTATTCATAACTGATCCCATGCCCCAAGGAAAATGATGCTAAGTTTGAATTAAACTGAAGTAATTTTTACAGCCCGCTACTGATACTGACTTATCATGAGAAGAACATTTCCTCTGCTACTGGAAATGAAGTTCCAGAAAGAGAGAGAAGGGGTTAAAATTCAGTCTGAAGGAAATGTTAGTACACAGTTAACTTTGGGCACATACATTTTTATTCCATCACTGTCAGTATGAAGCTAGGTGATGAAATGCATCAGAAGAGTATGTGTCTGTTTGTGTAATTGAGCCAATCTAAATTCTGTCAATTATGCAAATTTATTCAGGGCAGAAGAAACTTTGTATTCTCAGTGTTACATTGTGAGCTTTGATCAGCTGGTAATTTTGAGCCCACAAATTAGGTTTTGTTTCCCCGCTACAGGCGGACCTTGCATTGAAGCAGAGGAAGAGCTGTCAAGTTGAAGTACCCTTTGTGTTCATCACAAAAAAAACAGTAGTAATGCTTTTCCTCAAAATTATAAGCTGGTGTCTTCAGTTCTTTCTTAAAATTTCCCAAATTTTACATCCTCTGCATTAAATTTTTGAATTTATATATATCATTTTATATATATAAATTTATATATATAATCTTTTATATATAGAATTTTTGAATATATATATAATTATATATAAATTAAATATATAATTTTCAAATTGTATATTTGAAAGGTGCATTGTAGAGCTGTTTCCTGTTATTTAAACCTGTTATTTAAAACTGTTTCCTCTTAATTAAAGTTAAACGGTACTTGTCTCTTTTATATATATATACATATCTATATATATGTTTATGTATATGTATATATATATCATACACTGATACACATACATCTTTCCTTCTATGTTCATATAATAATTTTGCATTTCTTCAGCTAATTTAGTATTGGTTTTTCCTGGAGTGAGTAGAAGTGTTTGTCCCGCTGACTGTGGAAAACCAGGCATGCTACAACTTAGCAGAAACATTTTAGTGCGAGGAAATCTTCACATACTGAAAACAAGAAAAGAGATTATGCTGTCCTTTTGATGGAAGCATTCAGTTGGTTTCTAGGCAGTTCTTGAAAACAGATTTGTTTAATCAAAACTAATAGACTGAAAACATTTGTCTTAGTAAATATCAGTGAACAATCTTCATGAAATTGGATTTGTATACTGAAACTGTTGCAGGGATAATCAGCCAAGTTGCTGTTGCTATATCCACCACAGAAACAGCTCCTTTGGCCTAGGAATGTTAGTAATATCTCTGGAGCTTTCCTCATGTTTCCAAGGGAATTTAGTCTTACTTTGATCTCATTTTTCCCTTTAAAAATTAAATTGAGCAAGAGCTCCTTGCCTGGTGTGGAGTAATTTCTTTAAACTGCTGTCCAGTCATTCACATCAGTTTTTACAAATGAGCCAAAGAAGCTCAGTACAGTAACTCTGCAAAATAAATTAAATCAAAGGTAGTGGACATAATATTGACATAAGGAATTTAGAAGGTAGAATGTTTCTAGTTTCACATTTCCATTCAAATTGCTGATAATCAAAACCTCCTCCTTTTTATTTATTACTGCCAGCAATTTAGAAGCAGAGTTTGTGGTGACTGCTCTAAAAATTTCAGGTTTTTCTGGGCCAAGTGAATACTGTAAGAAGTGAGTAGTGAGGCTTTACGAACTTATTTCCAACAAAATCATCTCTGTCATCTTGTTAATGTAGCTGTTTACAATGTGTAGATACAAACACTCAGTTATTTCCTGGTCTTATTGTGGAAACATTGTTATGGCTTGGGGAGATTTGGTACAAAATGCTCTAGCTAGCATGACCTTTGAACTCAAGTAGTTTTTGTTTCATTAGTCCATGTGGAGATAGATGTTCCCTTCTATTTGATATGTTTTGTTAAGTTGAAAGTTTGAGTGCTTTGCCAGCATCTTTTGTGTGTTTTGTGTGCCTTGTACGTGAATATGCAAAGCAGAGACACTCAGAACTTTAAAAATGTGTGCACATGTGCACTTTATTTTCAGTTTTTCCCCATGGTGAAAAATAGTTCCACATGCTTTAGCATAATGCATCTTGCATTTAAATATCTATATAAATGTTGACCAAATGGTATTTCTAGTACTTTTATGTGGCTAGAGAGACACTGTTAGTGTTTCATATGCTCTCCTGGTGCTTAACTCAGGTTGGATGATAAGCATGATCCTACTGCCTCAGTGTACAGATTGCTCAGGTGGGTGTAGCAAATGTAAGTGCTAGACATCTGTCTGGTAGTAAACAATCATAGAGACCCTTTCTATTCAGTATGTGACTGCTCAGTCTATTCAGTGGTGCTTAAAATGTGATTTATATCTTCCTAAAAGAAGATATAAATTTACATCCTAAAAGAGATTTTTGCTTCTGGTGTACTGAATTGCATTCCAGTCATCACCTATTGTTCTAACTAGATGGTACTAATTGGGATTGTAGATTAGGCTTGTCTTACTCTCCTTCATGTGATTTCCCCTTGCTGGAGAAGTAAACCATCTTTTCAAGGACTATTTTATCCAGGGATTCTTTGATCTGTAACATAATAATGTAAACATTAAAAAGTGAAACAACTAGAGGGAGTTCTCAAGAGGCACTGATGCTATAGTTGCTTCTAGACTGGCATATTTCAGTAAAGGGACGACCATCTTTTTAAAATTAATTTTAACTTTTGAAATGCAGATGAAGCTTTTATTGTAAAGTTAGACAATTATGTGACTATCTGTCCAAACACAGGAGTGTCTCTTTGAAAGATTTCACAATTTCAGTGAGAATATTTATCATGGCTGAAGTTTTCAGTGTTAAATCTTTGCTTCAGCTTACTATTTATTCAAGCTTCAGTGTATGGGGACTTAGCAACGTGAAATCTTTTGAAAGTTTGCACCTTTTTCTCCCTTGAAACTTGACGCAGAAGAGGTTCTGTTTAAGTTTCCTAAAGTAGAGCTTGTATTAGGTAGTCTTGCTCTGTGGTAATACAGAAAAGCTGACTGCCTGATACTGTCATGATACACATTTATTGCAGTTAGAAACCCTGCTGCTGCTCTGCAGCACTCCCAGGGAGCTGTGGGCTGTATTTGCTGCTGCCATCTGCAGAGTCAGTGCAAAGAACGAGTGCTGCAGTGTTAGTTAAGGGAAACCATGGCTCGAGTTTGTGCTGTATGGCGCTCCACAGTTCAGTGGTTTCTGTGAGTGTCAAAACCTGCTTCTGTTACAAAGAAAATCAGTCAAAACCTGCTTCTGTTACAAACAAAATGAGTTTCAAAAAGAAACGGGTTTTTTCTCCAATGAATTTCAGCTGCTGAAAGTCTTGTTGGATGATCAAATTTCTTGAAAACTCATTTCAGATAAGAAAACCAGTTTGGCAGGGACTTGATTTACAAGTAAGCATATTCCTGCTGTCTGTTTCAAAGTGAGGAATGTTGGCACATTTCTGTAGTTCTCTGTTGCCTGGATTAGCTTTGCAGAAAAGGATGTGTTTTCTTAGTCACCAAGTGTGAGCATTTCCCCTCTTTTTAGTGAACAGATAGATGGCTTTGAAAGCGTTGAGGACAACTCTTTTTGCCTTTGGCACATATTCACAAGCATTCACCTGTCATGGTTATGAAAGGTATTCAACAAAAGATGGAAAATGCCTTGGACTAGGCATGCACTGAATACTTAATCAGAATGTGTCCAAACTGCTCACAACGCAGTCTAGGCGCATCTCCTCTGCGAGAAAGTAACTGATAGTGTGAAAAAGTCTATTGGGAAACAAATCATTGAAAACAGAATTGCTTTGCTTTGGGTTATTTCTTCACCCAGTAGTTCTACCTCCCTGCCTTGCAGGAGGACTGGCCTTTCAGTGGGCTTGTTCTCATTGCTACACAGGGTGCACATACACCAAGCTTATTTGGAAGGGGAAAGGTTTCAAGTGCACAGGCAAAGGTGAGTTTCCTGATGGCAGCAGAATGCTCTGTTCCTCAGTTGGTGGTAGGTGATACCAAGAGGGGATGGGGGAAGCACCTCTCAAAAGGATTACTATTGACTGGAGGTAGAGAACAAATTATTTCCCTGGCCCTGGTGATATTTCAAGGAACCTGGCAGGAGTTACTTTACTCCTGGAGATAAAAGCTTTACGTTTCAGCTGAGATTCCATACTGACAAAATTACATCTACAGAGGGAATAAACACTGATGTTCTCAGTGTAATGAGAACAGCTTCTACTAAAATTTTCCAAGTTTGTGCTATATCTGGACTTGCAAAAAAAAAAAAAGGCAACAGAATACTTTGCATTGGAGATGTTGTTTGAAAACACTCACATCTTGCCATGTTTACAAGGGGTGTTCGCTGTTTCTGCTTCCTTTCTATCCCAAAGTTAACCACACTTGCCTTAGCTGCTTCACACAGAAGGAAAGAACTTGTAGAGTTAAATACAGAAGAAAATCTGGTTTATCAGTGTTCTGAAGGCTTTTTGCTAGGGTTTCAAAGTCAAAACAGTTGATCAGAGGTGTTATGGGGCATACAGAAAATACATTTCAATGCTATTGAATGTTTTATTCCTTCATACTTTACAGAAATAAAACTTCACTGCCACTTGTTTTCTTTCCTCCAGTCCATGGCTAGTCCTTTCTGTACTCTATCTCCAAGAGTCTCCTGGTAGCATTTCAAATTTGTCTTCAATGTGCTTTGTAAGAATTACCCAATCTCACTGGGTCCCTAATTAGTTTACAGGAGAAAAAAAATCTTATTGTCTAATATGAAAAAATGGAGTAGCTGAGCCAATAAGTATGTCCAAAGATAAATTCTTTGAAGCTAAAGAAGGGGACCTAAATGGAGAATGTTATAATGAAATGTAGTTCTTCTAGAAAAAGGCTGATCTAGAGAGGAGCTTGTTTCAAACTCTGTAAGGACTAGCTTGGAGTTTCATGGTTAAATGTTATGTACCAGTCATTTCCTGCTAGCTGACCTAAAGTGATGAAATAGTTTGGGTTTTAAAACTACAAAAACAGAGCAGTTTTGCAAACAACTTTCCAGTGCCAGGAAATGGGATCTGGAATAGTGATGAGGAACTAAGATATCAAATTCACTTGCCAAAGTAAATCAACTCCATGCCCCAAGTTACTCAATAAATATAAATGTGCAGGACTCTTTTCATCCAAGTATTTGATGGACTGGAAACCACTGGATAATTTGAAAAAAAACAGGCATTGAAAGAGATTACAGGAAGACAGCGTGTGTCCTCCTTCTGGAGGGCACAGAACCACCCCATGGCAGGACAGTCAGCATTTACTTGAAAGATTTGTCTCTTATTCCTGTTTGATTTCTGTTGCAACCCAAAGACTGGATCTCAGAAGAAGTGAACAGTTCAGGGTGGTCCATCCTTCACTGGAAACATACAGTCAGTGATATTAGAGTGTAAATGAAATTAAACAAAACATTTACTTGCCAAACTTCAGGTGGCTAACATAATCTAAAAGGCATTTAAAGTGCAGATTTATACCTGTGTATCGTTACAAATCAAATTAATTCTGTTACATCTGTGCAGCCTCTATCTGCTGGCTGTGAGATGAGCTTGGTTTGCTGTGGTAGTTTAATGATGTAACCTCTACTGTAAGTGAGGAATATTTAGTGACCACATTTCTTCAAGTGGAATTCAAAAGAAAAGCAGGCTAAATACAACAACCAAAGCCTTCTGGTATTAATGAGCAAGAACTGTAGAACGTGCTATTACATATTATTAATAACATCCTTATTAATTAATCCTTATTAATAATTTATTTGTCTGGGTTAGCGCAGGGAGGTTTCAGTCACTCATTGTATTAGATGTTGTTTAACAGTAGGACAATCTGTGCTCAAGTAGTCTTACAATGTAAATAGTTTGGTTTATATCATATAGGATAGGTAACATGTAACTGTAAAAATATGAGAATAGAGAAAGGGATTGTAATCTTAAATTCGAGTAACAGACTTAAAATATGTAAACTAAAATTAATGAATGCAAGTGAGTAGTTCTTTTCTCAAATTGTTGGCATTTCCTGTATCTCAGGGAGTTGTTGAATTCTTCTGGTATTCCAAAAAGAGAGTGGCCAGGAATACTCCCATGTTTTTTGTGCTTTTTCTTTAAATTCATGTTTTAAAAAATTTCTTAAGTATGTTTTCCTGAGACAATGAGCTCATGGAGAATGATGGGGAGGATCTATATTCAATTCATCCATCATTTTACTGTTCAAAAATGTACTCTCTCTGTGTCCTGTTGTTGGTAGAGTCTGGGTCTTTTGAAAGCACAGCAAATCCAATTTTTTTCTAAATGAGACAGACTGCAGTCCTGTCTACTGTGTTTCATAATAACACATGATGAAATTGTACACTGAAGTTATTTTGTTCCATTCTGTGGGAAAAAAATGAACCAAAAAAATCAAAATGGCATGGGGAAGAAGCTGTTTTGGATGACTGCTCCTTCCATGGTGAGTTTCCCCACTTGTGCCAAGCTACCTGACAGCCCCGGAGACAGAATGGGCATTGATAGGAAATTTATGCAAAGACACGGAGTGAAAACACTCTTTTACAGGGGGCCACAAGGCCTGCTCAGGAAGGAAAGATCCTTCATTAGTGTCACCTTCACATTTCTTAGTCTGGGATATAGAAAGCATGAAAGAAGTTTTGGCCTCTACTGTTGTTAAAGAGACTGTGAATTCAGCTCTAAACAAAGAACCAAGTATGCTGTGCAGGACTGACAAGTGCAGCATGGCCTCAGAGGCCTCAGGGATGTGAGGGGACAGCTGCCTGTTACCTGGCAGACCTGAGGTCATGTGAAGTGTTATAAAAGCCTCGGTGTTAGCTAAACAACAAACATGTAACATGAGGACATGACGGTTTGTAAAACAAAATTTAATCTCCTGATATAAACAAGGGCTGCAAGAGATCATAGTTCAGGGTTGATAGTGACTTCACAAGCCGCTGTCAGAGTGAGTGAATTTGGGTGAGGAAAGAACTAGGATGACATTTGTTCTCTGTGAGAGTGGGGCAAGGCTGCCGCTCCCCACACGTTGCTGCAGTGTGCTGCACGTGCCCCGCTCACACTCGTGTTGGTATAACCTTGTGTGGGCTCTGTTTGCGCTCGTCCTGCGCAAGCCTCTCTGACCCTAAATGTGTTTGGACAAACTGGAACACCAGGACACTTCTGTGTGCATTTATGTTGGTAGAAAACAGAAGCAACCTTTTTAAAAAACTTGACTTAATGCATTTCCATTGAACATTTGTCACTTTTTGTTATCATCCTGTGCATACAATTTTGGGTTTTAAAAGACAGAGATCAGAACACATGCTCAGGATACATCTTGTCCAGAAAGACAGCTTCAAGTTTTTTAGGATGCAGGAGAAGTGGGTTAGGAACAGAACATCCTGCTGATTCAGACCACTATCCTGTGTGGTCAGATACTGCCTCTGTAGGGTATGAGCTTTCACATGTTTGTGAGTAGACCTTCTGTCCATTCCCTATTTTGTTTTTTGCCTTTTGGAATCAGAATCACAGACTCACTTCCTCATTCAAGATACAGTTAAGGCTTAGGACAAAAAACAAATCAAACATCCAAAACTTAGGGGTATCTGGCCTTTGGCACTCAGCTTTGTCATGACAGAAGGCAAAGTCTCCTGGGAGGTAGAGTTGGAAAGAGGTTGTGTGGACACAACATGTAAATGTCTTTCTTTTTTTTTTTATTTGGTTTCAAGAACAACTCAGCTATGTATTCAAGAAGATACATTTATTTTTAAAATAATAAGGAAGCATGCAGAATTACTGGTCTTTGTTCTGTTCAAAACCACAATTGCCAATGTACTTATTTTCTGCTTGTGCATCTCAGTATCAGGTTTTCTCCTGAGCTGTTCAGCCATGGAAAACATATGACATTCTTTTTTTCAGCACTCATCTTGTAATCCTCTGAATTATTATTATTTTGTTAAAAACAGAGGTTGAGAAGGGAAGGGTCTTCAGTTTGTCCTTTTGCTCATTGCTTCAATAAATTACGTCCTTCTTCTCAAGCTGCATAAGAAGGTGTCAGGCTTAAATATCATACTGGATGTATCTCAGATAGCCAAAACATGCTATCAGAAGCCAAGATTTTCAGTTTACCAGCAATATTGTACTCTTTGGCAGTCTTGAATTACGTTTCCGAGGTGAATCCTGGGGCTCTGCTCAGGGCTGTCTTCCCAGCCAACATCTGCAACATGATGCTAATACAGCAGTCTATCAAATGGTACTCTTTGCTTCTTCAGTAGTTGTTTTCTGGGTGTCAGCCTCTCTAGTCTGCAATATTTTCATGGCCACCTTCTCTTCAGTCTGTTTCATTCTTTCAGAGAGGAACAGAATCACAGAACTTATATCAGCCTCAGTTTTCTCATAGTTCTCACTTCAGAGAGATTTTCACTTCTCTTTTGAATGCCAGTCATCTTCTCTTCTCTGTTAGCACCTGTGCCGCAGCATTCTCTCCTCCCCCTGTGGTTTGGCCCCCAAAGCACTGCCCTGTGAGGAACAATCCCTTCTGCAGTGTGCTAGTGGTTGGGGTTTCCTCTGTGCTCTTTCCATTGGTGATGATAATTGCTGCCACAGGAAGAGCTGAAGTCCATACAGCCACCTTCAGGTAAAATATCTGGGGTTGTATATCACTCTGTCTGTCTGTACATGATTTTGTGTGTCAGCTGCTCCAGATGGATTTCAAAATACCCATAATAAAGCTTGATGAAATAGACAATGGGAAATAGTAGGTATTTCTCTGAAATTTTAGCATTGCATCCAGAGCTGGCACCTTTGCCTTCTTGGTCTGTAAAGGCCAAAGTGTAATTTCAGGACAAAAACCTGCATCTTCTTCCCAAGAAGTCAACTTTCATCCTATTCTGTCAAAATTTAGTAGTCAGGGAATGGGAAGTCCATGCCCTGAGTGCCAGGAAACAGCACAGACAGAGACAAGACTTTCAACAATTCCTGCAAGTGCTGCACCTCTGTCACCTCCTGGGGATTCTGAGCACAGCAGCAGCATGTGAACATCATCTGTGGGGACATTCATCTGGTGCAAGGGGAATGGGTGCTCCAGTCCCTCCTCAAGTTTTTTCCCTGTTTTATGCACCATAACATGTAGTGCTGAATGTAAGATAGATCCCACTGAGGCCCTAGCTGGCTGCTGGAGAGGTATCCTGACATGTGGATGTATCCATACCCTCCCTCTTGGGCAGAGGACTGAATCTGACTTGCATATTGGAATTTGCATATGAAGGACTAATAATTTTTCACAGCCCGAAGTTTTCTTTGGGACTCCTCTTTTTTCCCCAAAATGAAGTACCCACAGATAAAATATCTGGTATGGAGAGGGCTGAATGAGAGGCATGCAAACCATTTTAAAGTCAGAGGTTTATGATAGGCACAGGGCCAGCCGTTGCAGTCTGGAATAGGGGACATCTGAGGAGACCAGTCTCAGGTTTTGATACGCACATAAACAGTTGAGACTAGGAAGTCCAAAGTATATTTCATTGTGAAATCTGTCCTTTCATTGTTTAAATCAAACTAGAAAAAACATTTATTAGTGTGAGTTGGTTATTATGATCATTTACAGCATAACAAGTACTATGATAAGCCTATTGCATCTATCAATGTGTTGGAAGCCTTCATCAAATTAAGTCTTGCTGGAAACAGTAAAGATCCAAAGTTGTTTTAACATTAATTATACTGCTTTAGCAAACTGGACTTAGTCTTCCTCAGCAATCAACACTCCTGTGGCAAAAGAACATTGTTTGACTGCAAGGAATGGGTAAAGGAAGGAGCATTTATTCTTGCCTCAGCTTAGTAACTGCAGAAAGATATACATAACTGAGGGGATTATATTACAGTGCACACTGAAGTAGAAGAAGTTAAAATCATTAACCTCTGCTCAAAAACTGAAGGCTCAGATTAAAATATTGGTCAGTTTTAGCCTTGCTAGCTGTTCTACTTTCACAAATAAAAGGTAGAACTTCAAAAAGGATTTTTAAAAGCATTTACTTTGTTTCTCAGGATAGAAGAATGACTAGCTTCTCATTTGCAACAATTTCTGTCTGCAGGTTCGAGCTTTGATTTGAGCTTTGAATGCAATCCAAGTCAATATGTCAATAGAACTCTTTGCCTTCTTTCAGCTGTACCTGTAACTAATGCCACTGTCAACTCCTGTCAGCCCAGTTCTTGGAAAAGAATTTCTGGCTAACTCCTTCTTCCTTTTTAAATTGGATGACTGCCTGCACATTCATGTGGAGCCATAGCACAATATTTGCTATTGTTCTCTTTGTTTTTATTTTTAATTTCTCAGTCTCATAAATCAGTGTTGTTTCCCTAGTTTACATTTTGTCCTGTTCCAATAGGTTAGCATTTTAAATTATTGACATATTATATAGCCTCCATAAAGTGGGAAGCATGTTCTGGTTCTGACACAATCCTAATTTCCTTGCTGCACATTCAATGCTGAAGCAAATGGCCATTTACTTAATTAAGAACCTATAAATGACACTGTAAGAACCTATAAATGAACACAGGACAGAGGAACATAAGATATAAAACTTGAGCTCAAGCTGAAAGAAGTAAGTTTTATTGTGTGCTGTTGTTTGTTGCCAGCAGCAGAGAAAATAATACTCAGATTCCTGTATTTACTCCATGGTTCTGAGAGCACAGGAGCTGTGCACGTCTGAATTACCTCTGGGGAGCACTTAGAACTCATCATACAGGAACAGGTCTTAGGAAACACAAAATGCTTTGGCTCTTCTTCCATCCCCATCCCTGCTACAGCTCCCTGTACTCCATACTCTCACTGTGGAAAGACCCTTGTAATCTGTATCAGGTCTTTAAAACTCTATCATCCCTTGTGAAGAATTTGCCAGGACAAACAAATTAATTATCCGCAAGGAAACAAAGCATCCTGATTTGCAGCATCAACCAGGCACTGGAATACAAAATCTAATACGGACTGAAGCTGTTTCTTTACCATGCTACTCCAGTAGCACCTTTCTCACTGTACTTCTTTTAATCTAGTTTTCTCCTCCTCATGCTACTTTGAAGAACAATAATGCTGCTAATATTCTTGTCCTTATGTAGGTTCAGGTTAATAAAGCTGTTGTGATCTGTCTTAGCTTTGGCCAGGATGGTGTAGCTTTTACAAACTAAATGGTGATAATGAATCAACTAGCTGATTTCAACATAAATTACTTCCTCAAAATCATACTTTAAACAACACACATGATTATCTTCTACTCTTTTTTTTTATTTTTACAGTAGACATATTTCACAGTACAGTAGTCTGGATTTGCCCTGGTCTTTTATCCTGGTAGATAACAGTGAATAACAGAAACAAATAGCTAGGAAGTAAAACACTGATAGCCAGAAAGGTTGATTACACTTTATTAATTTATTATTAGAAGAAATTGCAAAACCAGTGTTGGGACAATGTAAGTATAGACTAAAGTCCCTGAAGTAACAATTTCTTCTACCTTGTGGCCTGAAAATTTAGTAATAGTAAGAATGATGTTATAAGCCAGTGCAAAGATGAGCTTGGTTGAATAGTGTAGGAAATTCCCAGACTGATTTTCTAGCTCAGCCCTGGAAAAGGATGAAGCAGGCAGCTGTCACTGCACTGGCTGTGGTGGAGTACAGCAGCTGCTTGCTACTCTTAGAGCCACTGTGCTCAGTCCAGACTGAAACCACGCAGTAATCTTTTTAGGGGTTTGGAAGCTTCGAAACTGTGCTGAAAGCCAAATGTGCCAGGAATAGCATGGTCCTTATAGACTGAAAAAATTAGGTCAAACACAAAGCTAGGGCAAGGCTGGGGTCTCCTTGAGGTTGTGTTTTTTGCGCTACAGCAGGTTTGGCCCACAGCGCTGCACGTGTAGCTTCCATGCAGGTGACACCTAATAGCAGAGGGGTATTTTTCTTAATCCTCAATCCTGCAAGTACTTGTTTCTGAAGTACTGCTACCCTTGGCAAGTCTGTTGCTGAAGAGCCTCATCATTGAGGAGGGCTGTGAGGATCTGGATGTAAGGCAGTACCTTCTTGGGGAGCCATGTGGAATACAGCCTGTCTTCCCACCTGGCAAAAAACTGAACCACACATCTTCAGGTGAGAGGAGGGATCCTGTTCAAGTCCATAGTGCCACACAGGACAGAACTGACGCCAAGCTGCTGCTCAGGGTGGGGCTTTAAGGCACGTTCATCCCCAGCAACCAGCAGGTAGGGTCAGGTGTTAGTCCTGCAGCTCACCACCTGCTCTGTGGCTGTGCTCCTGCAGCTCCCAGGAGGAATGGATGTGAAACTTGTCACTGTTCTGGTTGTTCTAGCAGTCACGGTTAGTCAGACATCTGAGAGTAAGTAGTAATTGTACTTTATCTATTTCTATACTTTATTCTCTTAAAGATAAAAAACTGATGTGTGCCTACCTGGAACTGTGTCTGCTTGAGCCTTTGCAGCTCTGCATGGGACCAGAGGTGATAGCTTAAATGTCTGTGCTGCTTTTCTTCAAAAAGTGAAACTTGGGTGTCTTAACTGCACAGAGCAATTGGCATTTTCAGTGGAGTCAGGGCCTCACCTGAGAATTTCCTCTGCAAACCTGATGTTTCCTCAGCAGGTGTGAGCACACTATAATTCTGTGAAGTGGCTTGAGCAAGGAAAAGCCATGTGAGCTATTTGTCATAGGAAATATTTCAAGAAGATTTTAGCTGCTGAAGGTGTAAGAAATTTAAAGCAGTGATTTCCTGAGAGAACACCTTGTAAAATGTCAGTATTTGTTCAAATGGATCTCTCAAGTTCATGTGTAAATTCTCCTTTACAAACTTCCTAGAGGAAATGTGTTTAGAAAGTCACTTGGTCTTTTTCCTTTAAGGTGAAGTTGCCCTGGGTAGCACAGGTTTCAAAAAACTTCTTATGACAACCTTCAAGTAAGAGATTTTTCCCAGCAGTAAAGCAGTTTTGCATGCAACTTTGCTCTGTGTTGAGTGCAGCACGTCTCAAGGATTCAGGAGATCTAATAACACACAAAAATTAAACTTAACTTTAAACTTAAAATTTAAAAAAAAAAAAACTAAACAACTTTAAAAGTTTTCAAAACCATCTAGGCAATGCTGTGCTTGAATCCTTACTTTTTCTTTGTAATTTTTTTACTGTAAAATAGACTGTGTTCACAGAGAAGGTAACTCAGATTCTGGAGCACTTTCTTCAGGACAATCCATCTCAGGCTCTTCTGGCTTCTGTAGGAGTAGGAATTGTGGAATTCCTTGAAGATTTTGATAACATATGGACAAAATCTGCCTTAGAATTTTATCCTGTTAAAATGGCCACTACACCTGCTGGCATGGGAATGCTCTGCAAGTGCTTTTGGTCTGGATAAATGATCTGGCCAGTCAGCAAGGTCTTGCACAACAGAACTGACACCTGCATGCTCAGGCCAAAGCAAAGGCTCTCTTAGAAACTGTTCTTTTACACTGAACCACCTGACGCAGGGGAAATAAATGCCTTTACCACCCAACTTTCCTCAAACAGATGTGCTCCATACTTGACTGCAATACTCAAATGGCAGAACCCACAATAAAAATGAGCAGAATTTCAGGTGCCTGGCTGGGTTACAGGCATGCCCTACCTGTGCTGAACCAGATTTGGGTGTAACCCTACCTAGGATTTATGCACCCATTTATTTCAGGGTGACAGTAGACATACAAGTAAGATCTGGGCTGGCAGCTACAGAGGTTTCCTTTGCTGGTGGATGTGAATTGGCAGCTGTTGACAGGGGCCAGGAAAGCCATCTATTGTCCAAAATCACACCTAGCTACAGGCTTAAGCATCACCCAGCCAGGCAAGGCCAGAAAACAAAGATCAAGGTATTCTGTAGAGTGTGATGGGGATTTCCCCCTCCACATTCTCTACCCCAATTTCCCATAATATGATTCAAAATAAGTTTTTGAAATTTTACTTCAAAAATCCCAGTAATCTTCCATGATCACATCTCAGTGCCAGGGATTTACAGGGTGCCACATATGCAGTGAAGGAGGCAGCACTGCATGAAGTATGCAGCAGGCTGGACAATGGAGCTTATTCCAGAGATGGTTGGTTTGAATTTCAATTTGAGAAGACAAAAGTTCTCTTCTGGAAGCTCCTACACGTATTTCATCTTGAAGACATAAAAGGAGAAATTTGGTAATTCTCATACAGTAAAATCATCCAAATCAAATGTTTGATGCTACAGCATAGGAACAACAACTAAGTAAGACTGTCTGACACTTCCCAAAGGATTTATCTGCACTTATCCTACTGAAGGTATTACAGTAATATTAGTCTGGGCTGTGCAGTGTGGGAGATGGGTTCCCTCTTATCAAAATGTATTTCTTTATAGAAACAAACCAGATTTCTGTTGAAATGATGGCTTCTTTCTGCATCTTAATATGCAAGACATTGTGATATTTATTTTTGCTAGGAATAGCAGAAATTTCCCCTTCTGGTAAGGCAGTAAATATTTTTTTGACCACGCCAATATTACACTCTCTTTTGCCAATTTTCAGCTTGCATTTCTCTGATGCTCTGTAACCCAAGCACCAAGGATGTTGTGTGAAGACAGACAGCTTGCAAACTGATTTGATGGACAAAACCCCATCCTAAAATCCTAACCTATAGAAAATACCCATCTATCCATCTCCTATCAGCCTTCCAGCTTTGAAAATGTCCATATTAAGAGCAGTCCTCATAGCAAAACAGGAAAAGCATCACTCCACAACTTCAATTATATTTATTCTTTAAATATGCTTTTTAGATTTATGTATTATTGTTTATGGTTATATGGTTATAGCTTAGAATCCCTTTATATTTTTTTTAAACTCTGTCTCAGAATTGTGCTTTAACTGTGTGCATTACCATGTTAAAATAGTAGGATGCATTGGAACATATTTCAGCATTTGAGTTCCCCTGTCAAGTCCAGCTGTTAAGCAACCTCCTTGTTGTTACATTTCCCAAGAATTCTAGCATCCAGCTTTGTTCACCTGTCAATCAGGATCACAGTCTTCTACATAATGAAATAGTTAATGACTTTCTTTAGGTTAAGATAAAAAGACCTTCCTTGAGGTGCTGAGCTCTTCAAATAGCCTCAAGTTTGTTTTAAATGAGAGAAACAGTTTCTGTCAGCTTTATGAAATGAGTGCTAAGCAAGCTGCTTAACAGTACCTAATATTAAGTGTAGATGATGTGATAGTCCATTTCCCTACAACGGCAGATTCTATGTTCATAAGCCAACAACATGGGACTAAGTGCTGAAACTCGTCTGTCGAGGTGGCTGTACTGATACCAGAGCATATCAATAAACACCATGTTCTGACTAAGCAAGACCGTAATACAATTAAACAATGCAAAGTTATGTGGGTTTTCTTTCAAGATGTACAAAGCCTACTTTGTAACCACAAAAGAATTCCATTAGGAAACACTAATGCCTGCTGCTAATAGCACAGCTGTGCCAAACTTGTGCAATGTGCGCAGAGCTGCAAGTTCAGGGTGAGTGAACTTGAGGCACAATTACCAGCAGGTCTCACATTCCAGCACAGAAAGTGCCTCAGGTGTATGGATCTCACTGTGCAAGAGAAGCTTCCCCTCAGAACACACAAAGTGTTGGGGGAACACATCCTGCTTAATAATGTTACCCATATTTGCTGGGCTCCGACATTTTGTGTAAATTCAAGAACTGTCCTGGTTTTCTTGGTTACATAAAAGAACAAGTACAGCATGGTTTTTCATTCAAGCAGTCCAGTTCACAAAGGTGAACCAGGTGCTCTGCCAGCATCAGACAGGCTCCCGTGCACTGCCAGCAGGATTCAGGAGGGACCACCAAAGGCCTGGTCAAAACACTAACTGCTGGAGTGAAACTTGTGAAGAAAAGAGCTGCACAAGTCCTGCCTAGGGCAGCTGGGTTGGGTCTGGAGTGGAGGGAAATGGAGAAAGGAAGGAAAAATGCCTTCCCTACTGTTCTCACTTAAAGCACACCTTTTCTTTATCATGCTTAGTCAAAAGAGACCAAAATTAAACCAATAGGTAAGAGCAAGCAGAGGGGTTGGGGGCACAATGGCTCCATCACTCAACATCTGTTTCCATGCGGCATCATCTCCTCTTTTTTTCTCCATCTGGCCCTCCTCCCTCATGAGGCAAAGACCTGCCCTGCCATGTTAAATTCTCTATGGAGGAGGCTGGCAGAACCACTGACTGCCCTGTCTGTCCTTACCAGTGCTCTGCCCAGCTGCCTAAAACTGCAGAGGAGAGCAGTACAAGAGCCTGGCAGGCTCCCACTGGGTGCCACAGGAGGGCTCTTCATCAGGCACAACAGTTTTCCTAAAAGATTTGGCAAATCTAGGAATATCAGCTTGGAACTGAAGATGGACAGAAAAGTTCTTTGTGGCCCCAGAAACCAAGCATGCACCAATAACTTTTTTTGGATTTTTGCCTGAACCCTAGACAACCAGCCTTCTCTGTGTGATTAACATGTGGCTCTCAAGTTTGAGAATCACAATGAAAAAAGTAGAGCAGAAGAGTAAGACAAGTTTCTATAACTAAGTTTGGTCAGATGGCAGAGAGGAAATGGAATAGGAAAGTTTAGGCAGATCAAGGAGATTTGATACTGATCAACTTAAATGTAAAAGCAGATATAATGGACAGTACTCATGGAGGTATTTTTCCATGAAAGGCTTTGTTTTCACTGTGCTCCATTCCCAAGTACTCCACTTCAATCATAGAATGGTTTGGTTTGAAAGAGACCTTGAAGATCATTCAGTTCCAACCCCTTCTGTCCTGTGCAGGGAAAACTTGGACAACTTTCACCTTTCTTTTATTTTTTTTTCCTTTTTTTTTCTTTTCTTTTTCTGAATGTGCTAAATAACTTTGAAAACAACAGGTCATTCCCTGGAGATAGTTCCCAGGGAAGAAATACCAAAATAGATAATATCACTTGCTAAAATAACAACAGAGGAATCCTTTCTGTCTCAAGATCCATGACTAAGCTTAGTCCTTTCAGCAGTTCCTTTAGGCTCTAAGAATCTCAGTGTCAGACAACAGGTCTGAATAATTTTTGGGTAAGCTGCTGTGTATTTCTTACCATGTCACTGAGCAATAGAGACAAATGAAATCAGCAGCACTGAAAAAATCCTATTGACTGATAGACGGCACAAAAAAGGCCGTGCCAACATCCATATGCAAAACCACAGTTCTTTCCTTTTAACTACTGTTTAGATTAACAACTACTAATAACCCTTATCTAATTGCTGAAACCACAAAAAAAAAAAAAAAAACAAACAAAAACATGGCCTGGGCTGGGCTGAAATTATTATCTTTGTTTAGGATTACCTCCTAATTTCTTCCCATTTTCAGGATTAGAATGAAGTTATAGTAACAATGGAGGTGCAGGATGGCTCAGTGCTCCATGAGAGCTGCATCAGTTTTTCTGGGCTTTGGGGAATTACAGGATTTCCTCAGCTCACTGCTCTCATACTTCATACACAGGAAAAATATTGCTTTTATTACTGACTTCCATGTAGAAAGGTACCAGTTCTCCTGAGTGCCTCTGTCAGCAGAAGGTTGCTGGTGACACTTTCATGTTCTCTGACAGAAAGACCCTCATGCCATGCTTTCGTCTATGACTCACAGATTATTGATTTATATTTTCCATATTGTAGCTGTGCTTTCATACACATAACAAAAATGCAGCAAAAAAAATTGTGAGAGCTTCTTTTTCATCAAAAAAACAGTGCACAACAGGGAATACATACATATGAAAGCAAGAAAACCTCTCCAGGCACATACTTCTAATAAAAATGTACTAGCAGGCTCTCAATGTCCATAAGAAATGCTCTTGCCCTTTTAGCACTACTCATTTACGTTTTATGCAGAATTTCAATCTGTTTTTTACTGGGGCATTCCCCAGTTTCCCATGCAGCCTGTGCTCACAGCTGTGGGGCACAGCTTTTGTACAGCTGCAGGGGCTGGATGTCAGTGGCATCCAATGCTCTGGGTCAAAGACTGACTGAGCAGTGGGTGATTGAATTTGCTCTAAAATGGCAACTCTGGTCATGTAAGTGATGTCTAAATGTGCAGTTATAAACAAGTTGCTAAAGGATGCAATTCCTGTTGGTTAAGATTTTTGCAAAAGGGCAATCAGTCAGTCAGAAGTGGCCAGTGAGACACTCACAAGCCTACCTGGATGCATCAGGAGTTTTGCTTTATTTTCCTTGGTTGAGCCTGTGTATGTTTTTCATTACAAAGCTATAAAAGTACATCAATATTAATTTAATAATTTCCAGTTATAAAGTGTACAAATGGCTAACATGGTGGTATATAATGCACTGTAAACTGCAATAGTGACAGTTCAGATCTGAGTATCAAAGCAAGTGATGGTTTTAAGCACATAAAGTAGGATGAGGGCAAGAGAGAGTCAAGCATCAGCAAAACCAGTTGAGGAATAGTTCAGGGGACAGCTGGCAGCTGGCTCTCTCTAACACCTCCTGCCATTCTACAGAAGCTGGTAGTACTGGTCTTGCCAAGCATTTTAGTTTACTAGACCCCAAAGAAGTACTGGAGTAGACCTCTTTTAAAAGCTTAGCAGACAACATCAGACAGAGTTGAAAATATAATTACCCTTCCTTAAGTTTTCATCTGACAGAATTCTTCTGTCAGGAGCTGACTAGCAACAACAAAAGTTTTACTTTAGTTTTACCAACTCTATCTTGAGGACCCAGAAAAAACCTTAAACTTAGTGGTGCTCAATGAGCTGAATTTCCACTTGTGAACACCAATTAGCCTGCTTCACAAGAAGTATGCTGTTGAAGATGAGAAAAACAAAGGACAATGGGGAAATAGCACAGGTAGCACTCAACACTTAATTAGTCCTTCTGCACCATATGATTATTTATAGTCCTCCTCTCTGGGTTGCTGAGGAGACAACTGCTGAACCAGCTTCTGTCGTTCCACCTCCCCTCTGACCATGAAATCCCAGGGCCCTGCCATCAACCCCACAGGTACAAAATCCCCCTGTAGGCAGCAGTGGGCAGTGTGAGTGCTCTCCGAGGTCTCCAGCTCCATTGCTGGCTGCTCAAGCTCACTGCTTCAGCTGTGCCAGCATCTGTTATTCCAGCACTCAGCAAGCACTCTCATAAGAAGGGCACACAATCGTCTTGCTTACAGGAAAATGTTTAAACAGATTTATCTCCTGCTTACAGAAGCTGAAATTGATTCTCTGTCTTTTTTTTTTTCCTAGCTCAT
Source organism: Molothrus aeneus (assembly GCF_037042795.1). Classification (NCBI taxonomy): domain Eukaryota; kingdom Metazoa; phylum Chordata; class Aves; order Passeriformes; family Icteridae; genus Molothrus; species Molothrus aeneus. The sequence continues at coordinate 41,100,014 of NC_089680.1, forward strand.
GACTCTTGCATTCAAGGCCAAATGATTACTTAGGGAAAGCATGGATAGGAAGAAAAATGAAAACAAATAGGAAGAAGATTCTTTCTCCACTTCTCCCAGATTAGTTCAAGGTCTGGAACACAGGGGTCTTTGCTGTGCTCATTTTGAAGAGTGGGTTTAATCTTGAGACCTTCTTCCTAGATAAATCCCTGAGCAATACAGCTTTGCTTGTCCTTGAGCTAGTGGAGGAAATCCCTTTTAGAAGATCTATTTCTCTGCTAGCACAGAAGAAAATCAAGTCCCAAAATGTTAGTATTTTTCTTAAAAAATAAAAACCCACCTAAATTTATTATTTGCTCTTAAAAGTTCAGTGACTTTTAATTTTTAAGATGGTATTTGCAAACAGGAAAAAATGTGCAGGAGATAATTCCATAGTGGAGACACATTCAACCATGGGAGCCCTTGGGGTAAAAGAAAACACAAAGCCCAGCAAGAGCATTTATCATTTCAAAAAGACAACAAAACATAATGGGCCTGATTTGACCTAAAAAGGCAGAGCTTTTAAATTATACTCCTGGCACTTCCTGTGTGGTAAATGTTAGTGATCTTCCACGAGTAAAAATAAATCATTTAAAATTACTTTTATATTACTGTAACAAGCCTTTACATATGCACGCAGAAGGAGGAGGGAAGGAAACTGATTTAAACCACCAATCTCTCTTGTGGGAGAAGCAGAGAGGACAGATCTCAGGCACAAGCTGTGGGGATAACTAGTCCTTGTCAGCACTCGGAGCTGCCCTCCCGCTCAGGCATGCAGCATGGGGACAAGCAGCAGCACAAAGGGTGGCTGCAGCTGCAGGGCTCGCACCTCACTGGGCTCAGGGACGTGCTCAGGGGTGCCTCATGTCACTGCTGTGCTGCAGCTGAGGCATACGGGCTTTTAGGAACGGCAGGATGGAGAGGGAATGACAAGGAAACGGCCTTTAGGCAAGAGAGCAGCAGGAATGCATCGACTCTGTCTGGGATGGAGGATGAGCTGGCTGAGAGCTCACAGGGCAGGATCAGTGGGCAGACAGCCGGGGTGATCTGGTAGTGTGGGGGTCTGCTATAGACCTCCTGACCAGGAAGAAGAAGCTGAGGCCTTCTTCAAACAGCTGGAAAAATTCTCATATTCACAGGCCTTAATCTTCATGGGGGACTTCACCCATGCTGATATCTGCTGGCAGGACAATACAACAGTGCTGAAGCAATCCACAAGCTTTGATGACATCTTCCACAACAAGTGATCAAGGAACTGGCATAGAAAAGCTCTCAGGTGGACAAGATACTTGCAAACAGAGCAGATCTAGTCAAGGGCATGAAATCAGAGGCAGCACTGGCTATAGTGTCCATAAAGTGGGGGAGTTTGAGATTCTAGGAGAAGGGAGCAGGGCAAAAAACAAGATCATGGCCCTGGATTTAATAAGAGCTGATTTACAACCTCTTCACAAGTTTGGAAGAATCCCATGGAATGTGATCCTGGATAGAAGAGAGGTCAAGCAGAGCTGGCTGATGTTCAAGGGTCACCCCCTCCAAGCATTATAAAGGTCTGTCCTGACAAATAAAAACCCAAGCAGGAGGCCTGGCTGGATGTTCTCAGAGCTTTTAACTGCATCAGAACATGAAAAAATGTGTGGAACAAAGGGGTGGAAGCAGGGCCAGGTGACCCAAGTGGAGTATAGGGCTGTCTGATCATGCAGGAATGCTGCTGGGAAAGACAAAGACAAAGCTGAGCTGGAATTGAATCTGTCAAGGAATGTGATGTGTGACAAAATGTTTCATAAGTATAGAAATAACAGAAGAAAGAGGGGTGAATACAAAAGCCCACTGCTAAACTGGGCAGAGAAATTGGTGACAAATTACATGGATAAGGCTGAGGCACTCAACACTTTCTTTGTCTTGCTCTTTACCATGCAAACTAGGCAATCTAACAAGAAACCCAGGTTCCTGGGACCAGAGGGAATATTTGCAGCAAGGATGATTTATCGTCAGTGGAGAAGGATCAAACTAGAGAGCACTTTTAAAAACTACACATATTTAAAGGTCACAGGATTAGTAGGATAGACCACAACCAGTGCTGAGGAAGCTGGTTGATGCCATTGTGAGGCCACTGTCAGTTACCCTGGAACAGTCATGGCAAGTGGGAGAAGTTCCTGAAGACTGAAAGAGAGCAAGTATTACCCCTATCTTCAAGTAGGGCAAGAAGGAAGATCCAGAGAACTATAGGCTGCTAAACCTCATCTCAGTCCATGGGAAGGTGATGAAGAAAATTCTCTGAGAAAGCATTTCCCAAGATCTGAAAGACAAGATAGTCATCAGGAGCGGTCAGCGTGGATTTATGAAGGGGACATCATGCTTCCCAACCTGGTAGCCATCTCCAATAGTGTGACTAGCTTATTGGTGAAGAGGAGAGACATGGGCTTAGTGTATCTTGACTTCAGGAAAGGCTTTGATTACTGTTTCTTGTAATGCCATTATAGACTAGCTGACAAAGTACAGGATAGGCAAGTAAAGATTGAGGCAGACAGAGAACTGAATGAAGGACCAGGTCCAGGCTGTTGTAATCGGTGCCACGAACCTCAGGGGTCACCACGGGAGACAACAGAGTTCAACATCTTCATTAAAGACCTGAATGATGGAACAGAATGTGCCTGTGCCATATTTGCAGATGGTAACAAACTGGGAGCAGTAGGTGATGAACCACATGGTTTTGCTGACATAGAAATGGGCAGAGAAGAAACTCAGGAAGTTCAACAAGGGGAAATGCCAAGTCCTGCATCTGGGGAGCAATGATGGCAGGCTGGGGGCTGCTAGGGAACAGAAATAGAAGTCTGATTGCTTTGTCTCTTTTTTCACAGGACCTCCAGGGCCTGATAATGAGGGAAGGGGTATGAACACATGACTTGCTTGGTCACAGAAAGTCATGGCTGCTTGTCTCATAAAATGGAGTTAATTAAGCTAACCACATTATAGGGGCTGGGAGTGGAGCTCAAGCAGGACCCAGGGACCAGATGGCCCTGCTTGAGCAGAGAGCTGTGCCAGATGACTTCCAGTGGTGCCTTCCAATCTCAACACCTCTGTGATTCTGTGCAGTCAAACTATGAGTTATCCCTCTTATATCTGTGTTGTTTCTAACATTGTTACTCCTCTTTTTAGCTTTGTTTCCTGGGGCCTTTAGCTGTTGCATGAAAATTTCAGATGAAATTTCCAAAGGAATTCTCAGAAGAGTGGAGAGATTTGAAATCCAGAAAGCTGGTGGCCTGTGTCACCTAGACGCTGTTATGTAAGAGATATTTTGTGTCCTTCACTGTGAAAGGGATACTGCGAGTTAAAATCCATCATGCAGCATTTAAATAAGGAGAATCTTGGAAAGCTAACACAAATTCAAAAAACAATGGTTTATGTGATTTAAGAACTATCCTTCCTTGTGCTATTTAAACTTGATTGTTAAAAGTTAATTATTTTTTCAGTAATAATACTGAATATTATTCAGCCTTCATTGACACTTGCTTTATTTTCAGAACTGAAAAATTACTCATGCACCTTAAGACTTCTCTGCTTTTTCCAATTATTTATCCCATAAACCCCTGGCCTAAACTCATTAAATCAGCTTTACTTTTGTACATAAACATATATCTGATTTTTTTTCTGGTACAATATCACACCATTTGGATTAAATTGGTACATTTCCTAGACTTTTGCATGATAATCATCACAGTCATAATAACTACACAGTAGTCTGCTTATTTATTTGCCAAAAAATGTACTGCTTTGCACTGTGGTTCTTTTTGCACTGAAGTAGTAAAGCCTTTTTACAGATTTTGGAATAAAAGTTTAATAACGTAAAACTTAGATCCTAATGTATTTTAAACCAGAAAAAAAATTAATAAACACAGCATAAAATATAATTTAAGATTAACCAAGTCTAATTTTGTGGTTTTCATAGGTGGGTGATAATTATGATGATTTTTAAAAGGTGGGATTTTTACTTTTTTTCTTTGAAACTGACAACCATTTCTTTAAATGTTAGTCTCCACGTGAAAGGCAGAAAATTTTGTGTGAATCCATGGAACAGAAAAGTCGAAAAAATGATGAAGAAGATGAAGCACAAGATTCACAGGAGCAAATCTCATGTTAGAAAGCAGAGAAGAACCAGAAGAACCAGAGAGAAGGAACAGAAGCAGTAGCAAAATGAAGCAAGATGATGGAAAATGAAGCAAAATGACCCATGATGAAGATTCTGTGGCATATGGCACTGTGGGCAAGGATACCAGATTTCACCACTGATGGACTATTGCAGCACTAAAATTACTTTTCAAATCTCTATGTGCTAGAGAAAGCAGAGGCAGAAAACATCACCTGTACTCAGAATGATGCTGATCAGACAAATGACAAAGTGTTCCTGGTAGTGTCTTGTAGCAAGTGCTCACTGTACCTCCTGGATCTTTTGGCAGACTTAAATCTTCCCCTCTCTCACCCTGCTTTTATGGCAACCTCCCCTGTGACTTCTGTTTTAACATGCTGCTCCTTCTCAATCCTCCATTTTTTCCCAGTCCTATACTTGGTCCCTATTCTTTCTGGTCTGCAATCATCTTTCTGCTGTTGCCTGTCTTGTTTATATTCTGTCTTTCAGTCAGTCTTTCAGTCACTAATCTTTCTTTTTTGATTCATTTTACATTGATTTACAACATTTTTTTCAGATACTTCCAGCTTGTTTGCCAAAACCCTGTCTTTTGCCTCTTTTAAACAATCTCTGCTCCCAACTGTTACTATCATGAAATACAATTTCAGTGATAATATCTGATCCTCTTCACAAGACTCAAAGTGTGGCCCTCAGAGCTATGCAATAAATATCATCTCTATTGCTTTTTTTCATTCAGTTTTGTTCATTCAAATACTCAGATCCTTCATATGGGTCCTTCCTACTCTCTTTGCTGAATTTCTCATAATTGAGACTGAGGATTACATCTCAAGGCCTTTTTTCAAAGACTAGCAATGATGACAGTCTGGCTACCCACTCCACAGCCTCTCTTCCATTGTACAGTACTGCCTTCTCCTGTGTGGCACAGTCTGGATTCCCTCCCTCCTTCCTTGGAAACTTCAAAGTAATTTAGTATTTCCACAAAGACATGTCATCAACAGCACTTCTTCTCACAGACACGTATACAGAAAGCAGCAAATAGGGAGAAGAGAAGTCTTTAAAAGAGTCAGTGCCATAGAATGCACACATCTCATAAGCCAAAAATACTTAATTTAGCAGCACAACTCTACTCTTTCTCCTCTTCCCCTAGCAATTACTGGTTTTTTTCAATGACTGCTTTTGACTTAAATGAGATCCTCTGAGTTGCCTCTAGTGTTTGCTTTGAAATTTTTATGTAAAGCTACATCCTGCAAGCATGGGAGAAAGCAAGTCTGATGACAGGGGATAGAAGCAGATGCTGGTAGGTTCCCTAAAAATAAGAAAGATGAAAACTGCAGCAAGGTCACTAGAGACAAACAGCATATACAGATGCAAATCTGGTGAAAGAAACCTGACTCCTTTCAAAACAGGTAAGAGAAACAATTACTGCTCTAATGAGCCAACTGCCAGGGATGAGGCAACTGATATATTCTTCCAGAATCTAGGGAATATTTTGTACAGCATGTACACTGGCACAGCCCCATCCTCTGCTGCTGGAATAGCGTGCAGGAAGCCTGCTGCTGGGAGCAGGAGCTGGGGCTGCTCTCTCTGACTCCGAGCGTGCACAGAGGCTCTTCCTCCCAAACCTGTGCTTGGCACACTGCTGAGGCAGAGGATGTGACCCTGACTAATGCAAGCTGAAATGGCACATGCTTCCCACCTCTCATTTGCACTGCCTGGACACCACACAGATAATTAGCTAATGGGTATCACACAGAATCCAAACCCCCTGGGCCCAGGTCAGCAGAGCACCAGGAATGCAAAACTGCTGAAGCACTTTACAATATGGGAGCAGCACATTGCTCTTTCTGGCAGTTCTATTTTCTTCCTCATGTTCTGCTCTGCCTTTCAGATTTTGAACCTTCTTTCTTCCTTCTGATTTCTAGGTGGGTTTATGATGGCATCTCAGCTCCTCAGAGCTGTGCCATCAATGCAACCAGTGACCTTTTGAGAGTATAAACATACTGACTGAAGCATGGGCTGTACCCTAATTTCCATGGCTGTGCTATGGGAGAGAGCATTTCACAAAGTATGGAACAACCTTCCCAAGCTGAGGGAAGGGAAGGGAAGGGAAGGGAAGGGAAGGGAAGGGAAGGGAAGGGAAGGGAAGGGAAGGGAAGGGAAGGGAAGGGAAGGGAAGGGAAGGGAAGGGAAGGGAAGGGAAGGGAAGGGAAGGGAAGGGAAGGGAAGGGAAGGGAAGGGAAGGGAAGGGAAGGGAAGGGAAGGGAAGGGAAGGGAAGGGAAGGGAAGGGAAGGGAAGGGAAGGGAAGGGAAGGGAAGGGAAGGGAAGGGAAGGGAAGGGAAGGGAAGGGAAGGGAAGGGGTTCATGCTGGTTAAGGTACAGGCTGCTGGGAAGTTCCATGCAGTCTTGGCTTGCAGACCAACTCTGACAGCTGTAGGATCACAGCACAGCTGCAGTTATCCCTCCCATTTGGAAAGCAGTACAGATACTAGTAAATGATTTTTGTACTGTCAGCCTTTCTGGCCTCCAAATCTATGATTCTTATCAGTTTAGCAATTCCTTCTTTGTATTGAAATTAAAGACCCAATCAGATCTACAAGGCAAATGTTATTGAAATATTTGCATTTACTGGACCTACTTTAAAGACAGGCTTTGATATTTTTGTTTACATCTTCCAGTTCATCAGTGTGATGTCTCCTGTCAGGTTCTTCTGGAATCAGTAGATCAATCTGAGAGATTATGAGATTACAAAATCCATTCCTGCTTCCAGCTATTTCCATTCCTATTTCCAGTATTTCAAGTTCTGGTTACTGTGCATTCTTTTGGGAATTGAATTAGAAATAACTTATACCAGTCATTTAATCTAATAAAAACTTTATTTCCTGGTATTGGTATATAAAGTACCAAGAACAACACTTGAAAGATCCACTGCCTCATACAGTTTCATTTAGCCCTGAACGCTGCCACAAAAATATGTAGAAGAAAAATCTTCCAGTTTCCAAACCTTCACTTGAATGATCTCATATTCTCTGTACCTGAGCATTATTTTTGACCTTTGCTATTTTGTACTTGGCAGCAAAATAAAATCAATGCCTTTTTTGTTAAAGTCATCTCAACATCTTGTTTTGTGGAAGAGATTATTAGGGCACATTACTTTGTTTTCCCTGAAAATGCTGAAAAAAGCTCTCTCTTCAATAGGTTTAGGTGCCTAAAAGATATAGTTGGATGCATTTGAAAACACCAGTGAGTATCTTAGTGGCTTAGAAGTGCAACTTCCACTGAATTAATTAGACTTGTAATTAATATTCTTGAGAAATGCAATAAAGTCACTCAACCACTTTTAAGAAACAGCTTAATAGATTATTATCATCCACTTTTTAAATTTATTTTAAGAGTTATTAACTTAATGTGACAGCCTCTAAGTCTTTAGGATGCTTTAAAGAAATCACAGGTAGCATTGCTTAAGAAGTGCTAAACAAAAGCAAAGAACCTATTGAGTCTATTCAAGCAAAACAAGCACCCTGAATTTGATACTCTTACTTAAAACTAGAAGTCAAATTAGAGTCATAAGATTGCAAACACTTTCCTTTCAAAACACTAGGTTAGGAGTTACCACACACTTTTACACAGTTGAAAAATGTTGAGAGAGGCTCAAATTCAAACCCCTCTTTTACCAAAACAGCCTGGATTTTAACAGAGGAAGAGGATGCCTGCTTGCCCCCTGACTAGCACACCTGAGCACATTTCTGAGACAATGTTATTCTGAGTTATGCTGAGCTTCTTTGGTAGTACCATTTTTATTAAAACAACCTGTTCTTAGTCCAAACAAATAAACACAATTTGCAAATACAATTTTTGATTGAATATCTCTCTGGGCAGATTGGTTAAGCTCTACAGCCACAAAAGGGATTCTCACTAGCTGGGCTGGAAATAGTGCAGTTGCATGTCTGGAGCATAATTCGGTTAGAAAACTATAATTAATTAACTAAGAGGTTTGGAATAAGATTCACCAACAACTTTAATGATATTAATGCAATCCTTACGAGAAATTAATGTAAAACAATTGTAGACTATTGCAACAGCAGCATAGGCAGATCCTTTCTTGTGAAGAAATGACTGCAATTTTTTATAAGTCTTCCCTTGTAATACAGTCTGTAGCAGGAAAAGCAAATAGTGTCATAAAGCTGAATAAAAATAATAACACTATTGACAACAATTATACAATAAATTGCACTGATTAATAAGAAAAAGTAGGTTCTAGGTCTTAGGCTTTAAAGGATTAGTCATCAAACCAGTCTGCAAGAGGAGGATGTCTGGACTTCATATAAATTTAAATTAGCATCTGGATCCATAAACATCCTGAGGAGACAAAACCAATGCTTTTAGCAGTGTAAAGACCAGGTAAATCTCTAAATAGAGAGTAGAGATACATAGACTATAGGAAAGAAAGCAATAACATGGCTCACCTCCCCAAGCTAATCTTAGTAATTTTGGCAGGGTTTCTTTATGACATCTGTAGAAGATCTGCATTTTTAAGATCTCCATTTAGTGTTGACTATACATGCACCAAAAAAAATTGCAGAACCCAATTCTGACATCACCATTTTGAAAGCAAGTAAGACATTTATCAGAAGGAACCCCCCTCACAGGTGAGTGCAGGCTCCCAGGCTTGCATTGCCAGGAGCAGCCAGAGCCATGACAAGGCAGCAGGCAGGCCAGTGACCTCACCAAGGGCGCGCTCTCACAGTGCCCAAACAAACGTGCAGAGCAGGGCCAGCGATGGCAAAACAGGGTCAAACAAGAGTCCAGATTTTCAGAGTAGGTCGGAGGTGAAGCTGGGAAGTCAAGTCACTGGGTCAGGGTCAGCAAGGGCGGTACCATGCACAGGCACATTCATGGCGCCCCTCTGGCAATGGCCCAAGTTTGAACACAGCTCCCAAGTGAAAGGGACGAGGTAGTCAAGGACGCTCCCCACAGCTCCATCACACTGACTTCTCCAGGACAGCCCCAGCCCAGGCTACCTGAGATGCGGCAGCCAGTGGTGGCCTGGAGCACAGGCAACCGAGTCCGCAGGGAGCAGGGAAGTGGAGTGGTCCCTCTGCTCCCCAGCACCTCTTCCAGAAAGCCTGGGCAATCCAGGCATCCCTGTGGCAGGAAACATTTTGTCACCAAGAGCATATTGAGGCTGGTACTAGGAGTCCATTTTGATGTCCAGAACAAGGATACAGCTCTGGTTCTGTTTTTTCATACTGTGTAGTTTTGAGTTTCGTTTTTTTTTTTTTACGTTGGTTGTTTGGTTGATTTTTGGTAGGTTTTTTGTTTTGTTTTTGTTCTGTTTGGTTTTGGTGGGGGAGTTTTGGTTTTGTTTGTTTGTGGTTTGATTTTCTGTTTGTTTTTTTTTTTTTTTTTTTCCGGTGGTAGGAAGGAAAAGAAGGAAATGGAGTTTTAGAGTCCCAGAACAGAAGAGGAACTTTCCTGACAAGTCCCTTTTTTCTGTAGGCAAAGGAGGTAACTGTGTCTACATGATGTAACTACACCATCACCTACTGAATTTACATTTTGTCAACATGTTTTTTTCAGAATTACAAATGGAACTGGCATGTAACAGTGACTGGCACAAGCTTATCATGAGACTGCAGGGTAGCACATGCAAGCAAAACTTTTCTTGATTTCTCAGTAGTATTTCTCAATCCTCACACTACAGATAGTTATGTGACAAATCTGTGATGATTTCCCATGACAATGGCAGAACAAATTGAACAAACAGGATAGGAGTTCACACTTTCAATGATGGCTTTCCCATTTCCTTAGCAGTGTTTTTACCTGCCCCTAAGATGGTGGTTTGACACCCTGGAGTGGAGTGAGGTGAGCAGGCTGGTGTCTCCTGCTGGCTTCAGCAGACAGATCTCACAGAACCTGACGGCTGCCAAGGGAGTGCATTTCCTTGACTTGAGCAGTGGTTTACAACCCAATTATCCAGGGTACAAAATTTGTTTTAGACTTTTGTCAAGCAGCTTCCCATCTACAGCAGAAGTTTGTTCTCCCAGTTCTCCGGGGGTGTGCAGCAATGGATTAGGTGGCAATAAATCATCGCACGGCCTAAAGGCAAGCCAGGCTGGCAGAAGGAACCCACACAATGCCAATTTGTCAGACAGCAGTAACCCCGTGATGTACAGCTTGGCACACGGAGGATTTAACGAGCTCGAACGAAAATGTTACGGGAAGATCCAGGGCAGGGCAGGGCAGGGCAGAACAGGACATCCATCACATCCTGCGTGAAGCAACTCTGTAGGCAGAGCCCCGTGCGAGCCCCGGTGCTGGGGCACGCTGGGGTTGGGACGCGCCGCGGCCGGGACACTTGGGGGCTGGATGGGCGGGAACCGGGACAAGCCGGGGCCGGAATGGGCCGGGGTCAGGATGCACTGGGGTGAGGATGCGCCGGGGCCGGGGCCGGGGCCGGGGCCGGGGCACTCCGGGCGGCGGCTAGGGCCGGGACACGCGGACACTCCCGTTGCCAGGCAACCGCCTCGCGCCCGGCCCGAGCCCTTCCTACCCTCACCCGCGGTCGGCCGCGCGCTCCCATTGGCTGTCTCCGCACGGCGCACGGCTCCCATTGGGCGCCCGCCGCCCCTGCCGCGTCCCCATTGGCGCACCGCCCTCTGCCCACGCCGCGTCACTTTCTCACGCCATTCCCCCCGCCCGCTCTGCCCGCCGCTCGCCGGGCGGGGGGCGGGACCTGGGGCGGCTGCGGCTGTGATTGGTGAACAGCGCTGCCGCTCAGGCCGCGCGCCGGGTGGCGGGCGGTGCAGCTGCTTAAAGGGGCCGCACGCCCGCCGGAGGCTGGTGCTGTCTTGAGTGCGTGTGGAGCAACACCGGGAGCGACAACGGGAGCTACATCGGGAGCTACATCGGGAACGACACCGGGAGCCATCACCTCCGACGGGTGAGCGCGGCTCGGGCCGCGGAGGCACTCGGGCCAGGGGCGAAGGGCTGCGGAGCCGCGTGGGGGAAGCACGCGAGGGGCGGCGGGGCTGGGAGGGGGAGCCGCACGCAGGGTCGGCATAGCTGGGAGCGGCTTCCTGTGGATACAGCTCCTTCGGAGGAACATCCGTAGAGCGGCCCCGGGGGTTGAGGGGAATTAAAAAAATTAAAAATGAAAAGAAAGAGGGAAAAAAAAAAGGATGAAAAAACACCCCAAAAACGTGTGTCAGGGTGTCCTAACTTAGGTGTCACCTCGTATCCCGCGCCAGCCGCTGTTCGGAACATCACAGGCCGTCGGGCGGCGCAGCGGGCGATGCTCACTGCCCAGGTGACCAGGTGCGTCCCGCAGGAACCGCATCCCGCAATGGGGTCCCGGCCGCCGCCTCCCGCCCTGCCCGCGGGGGAGGCCCCCGGCTGTGTGAGCTGCGGTGAGCGGCTGCTGCGGGGCTCCGCCGGGCTCTACCCCCGTCTCGGAGGCAACCGAGGAGCCTTCCGTGTGTCCCTTATCCACCTCTCAATGTCGCGACAGCGTCGCCCTCCCAAGCCGGGAAAGGCGGACCGAGCGTGCCTCCCTGCCCGTGCCCCCCCCGTGCCCAGGCAAAGGCAGCCGGGTGCTGCCCCGGGAGATGCCGCCGCCTTCTTTCCTGACGGCGTTTGCCGCAGGGTGTGGGCATCCCGGCGCCCACCCGTGTTGTGACGGAGCCCCGTGCTCGGGTGTGCCGCCATCCGCGCGGGTGGGGCCGCACGACTCCGCCCGACTCCGCCCGAGTTCCGTCCCCGCGGCTCTGCGCGGTTTGCCTGTATCCCGGCGCACGGCGGTGAGCGAGCATCCCTCGGGATGCCCGTCCCGGCCCATCCCGGCACCCGCAGCCGAGCGTCCCGCGGGGAGGTGGCCGCGGTCCGGCGGCCTCTGGTGGCGGCACAGGTGTCGTGCGCGCCAGTGTCACCGGCGGGCCCCTGCGGGACAAGACGGTCATGTCGCAGCCGGGGCCGCCACGGGCACTGCCCCTCCCACCGGTCCTCCGGAGCCAAAGGCATCGCTTGTAGCAAACAAGGCCGGAGCTTATTTTCTACCTTTGAGTAAAGTGTTCCGTTAGAATTAAAAACTTAGGCAGGAAATAACACAGTCAGATTATTGACATAATATGCTCAAATTCCTAAGAAAGGCAGTAACGCTACCACTTGTTACAAGCAAACATGTTTCTGGTAGCACAAGCAGAAAGAAGTGGCTTGACTTATGCTTCTCGTTCATTCCCAGCAGAATCATAAGGAGACATGAAACAAAGTGTGTTTCTCATTTCCATAAACCAAAGCATTTGGGGTTCTTGTTATTTTAAAACAAATGATACTTCTGAGAAAGTTTTCATTTTCAGTAAAAACTCAATGATAGGATGTTGTTTGCTGTTTGACCAGGAAGACAAAAGACTGTCTGTTTTATACTGAGTAAACAATTTTTTTTTTTCTGTAATGACTGACTGACTCGAGATGTCATATGTCCCATTTCCTTCAGTGGTCAGAGTGTGCTTACAGAGCAGTGCTGCTCTCGGCAGCACAGCCTGGCAGCCCAGACTGCCGCCCTGCTGGGTGTGACTGGCGAGCTTGGTGTTTGGTGAGCCTGGGAACAGAAAAGAAACACCCTCTCTTCAGTTGTGTTCTACACAAAGTTTTCTGATGAGAGAACTGCAGCAAGTAATATTACTTGAATGCTGGTTTTGGCATCTCAAAGTTCTGCAAGGAGCAAGCACAGAAAACACTTGTTTTCATCAGCTCTCATCATTAATGTAATTCCTTTTGGCATATTGGTTTTCCCAACAATTCACTGCCTGGTTAAAAGCTGCTGGTTTTCACCCATTATTTGTCAAGTCCATTACATGCTCCATGCAGGCTTCAGGGAGACCTCGCTGCACCCTTTCAGTACTTACAATGAGCTTATTAAAAATTAGAGGGAGAGGGGTTTCTTGCAGGAACGTGTAGTGACTGGACAAGGGGGAATGGTTTCAACATGAGACTACGTTTAGATGAGATATGGGGAGGAAATTCTTTAGGGTGAAGGTAGTGAGACACTGGCACAGGCTGCTCAGAGGAGCTGTGAAAGCCCCATCCCTGCAAGGATTTTAAAGCCAGGCTGGATACATTGAGCAGCCTGGTCTAGTGGAAGGTGTGCCAGCCCATGGCAGGAGGGTGGGAATGAGATGATCTCTAAGGTCCCTTCCAACCCAAGTTATTCAATGATTTAAGATTCAATGAATCTTAAATAAAGTTAGGCCTTTTGAGATTCTCTGCAGCCTCCAAATTTAAGCTTTCTGGCCCATGGAGCGGCAATGAGCTCTGCTCTGGGTACATGGCTCACCCTCGGTGTGGCTGCCAGACATTGATGAGCTGGAATTTCCTCTTTGATAAAATGAGGTGTTTTGTGCCAGAAAGGGAGCTGGACCCCAAAGCCCTTTTCCCAGCTGGTACCTTGGGATCTGTCTGTGGGGCAGTGTGTCTACACTCATATGGGAGCCAGAAAGCGTCTTCCTGCAGTGCCTGTGCAGATTTGGGATAGCACACAGCTCTTGGGGCCAGGTTTTGGACCCCAGCGCTGCTGCATGTCCCCAAGCCGTGTGTGTGACTTGTTCACGGTGCTGGGCAGGGACATTCCCCGCTCCCCGCAGCTCCGGGGCACTCCTGGACCAGCACCCTCCCTCCGCTAACAGCATCAGCCCTCTGCTGTACCAGAACAAATCCAAAATCCTGCCCGACAGCTCCCAGGAGGCAGGAATAATTATGGGTTTGCTCAGCTTGTGCGTTGTTTGGGGGTTTTTTATCTGTCTAGTTTAAAGCAAGATAAGGCGGCACGGCACCGCTCCACTTTGGAAACAGAAGCGAGGTGCCGATGGCTTGTCCAAAACAACAAAACAAACACAGCCAAGAGCACACAGGAAGCCTCTCTGCAGCGGGGGTTTGGATGCTGGCGAATTCGGTTTTATTTCCCGTGGGAGCTGTCGCCCGTGCCCGCCGGCCGAGCCAAGCGCCCCGTCCCGGCGCTGTCCTTGCCCCGTCCCGGCGCTGTCCCTGCCCCGTCCCGGCGCTGTCCCTGCCCTATCCCGGCGCTGTCCCTGCCCCGTCCCGGCGCTGTCCCTGCCCCGTCCCGGCGCTGTCCCTGCCCCGTCCCGGCGCTGTCCCTGCCCCGTCCCGGCGCTGTCCCTGCCCCGTCCCGGCGCTGTCCCCGCCCCGTCCCGGCGCTGTCCCCGCCCCGTCCCGGCGCTGTCCCCGCCCTGTCCCGGCGCTGTCCGTGCCCCGTCCCGGCGCTGTCCTTGCCCCGTCCCGGCGCTGTCCCTGCCCCGTCCCGGCGCTGTCCCGCCCTGTCCCGGCGCTGTCCCTGCCCCGTCCCGGCGCTGTCCTTGCCCCGTCCCGGCGCTGTCCCTGCCCCGTCCCGGCGCTGTCCCGCCCTATCCCGGCGCTGTCCCTGCCCTGTGTCCCGCCGCTCTCCCGGTCCGGTGCCGGCGCTGGGCGGCGTGGCGGCTGCTGCGCACGCGCACTGCCCGCGGCGCGCATGCGCCCTGCCCGCGGCAGGAGGTGGCCATGGGATTCCGCAGCGTGTAAGAGGCGGGCGCCGTGAGGGGCAGCGGGGGCACGGCGGGAGAGGCAGAGAGGGCGGCAGCTGGGGCACGGCGGGTCGGCGTGAGGGGCAGCTGGGGCACGGCGAGGCGCTGGGCTCCGCATGCGGCTGAGGCGCGCTGCGAGCCCCTGTGCGCACATTCCCGCGGCTCCTGCCCGGCTCCAGGGTGGGTTATGGATAACCTTGAGGTGGTGGGGGCGGCAGCAGGGGACACAGCAAGGCGAAATTGGTTCTTTTGCTTAAAACCGCGCAGTGCGCTGTAGGGCCGTTCTTTGGCCCTCTATGCAGCTGGTCCTGGCTTCTGGAAGCTTGGAGCTGGGCACGGAAGGGACGGTGCCCTGTCGGGATGTAAGCTGAGGAGGATGGTGCCGGCCTGTGTAATTGAGGGAGGGTTGAAGTAATGGGGTGTAATGTGTCCTTGGGATAGTAAATCCCCAAGTGTGGTGACAGGAAAGTTGTGGGGTTAGAATAAGGAAACTCGGCCTATCAGGGAGAACACTGTTCATCTCAGCCCATGAAATACTCCTCCAGGCATGGTACTAGGAGTTCCAGTGTTCTGGAATGCCAGAATAGAATATGCAACAAATAGAAAAAACACCAACACTCCCGCTGAAAACAAAAACAAAAAAAACAACCCACACAGAAATATTTCTGCCTTGTTGCAAGTGTAAACAAAACAAAGTGACCTATGTCACTTTGTTTAAAAATAAATACTATTTTGAAGATTCCTGGCCTGTCTTAAGATGGTTATTCTCTAGTAAGGGTTTTCAACTAGCAATGCTAATAAAAATATCCAATCTTTCTAGCTTGGTTATATGCAAAATTGAGACTTTGCGTATAAGCAGAAGTAAGATATTGAACATTAATTTCTCAAACACTTAACACTTGATAAGTGTGTGTTTTTGCTTCAGAAAGATAGGGTTTTACCTACATCTGTTCGTCTCCTGAGCTGAAATCTGTATTTTCACTTAATATACTCGTACCAAAGCTTCACCAGAGGCAAAGGGTTGCCTTTTGCAAATTACATTATTGAAAACATGCAACACAACTTTTTCCTTACAATTACAGGAACTAAAAGTAGGCTACTCTAAGTATACCTGAGTAAATCACATGATTTTGTGGTTTTCTTTTATTTTCTTAAAGATCTGCCACGATGCCTGGGTCTCTTCCCGTGAATGCTGAATCCTGTTGGCCCAAAGATGTGGGAATTGTGGCACTGGAAATATATTTTCCCTCTCAGTATGTTGACCAGACAGAGCTGGAGAAGTACGATGGCGTGGATGCTGGGAAGTACACCATTGGGCTGGGCCAGGCAAGGATGGGGTTCTGCTCTGACCGGGAGGATATCAATTCCCTCTGCTTGACTGTGGTCCAGAAGCTCATGGAGAGGAACAACCTTTCCTATGATTGCATTGGGAGATTAGAAGTTGGAACGGAGACCATAATTGACAAATCAAAATCTGTGAAGACCGTCCTGATGCAGCTTTTTGAAGAATCTGGTAACACAGATGTAGAAGGAATTGACACCACCAATGCATGCTATGGAGGCACTGCTGCTCTTTTTAATGCTATTAATTGGATTGAGTCCAGTTCCTGGGACGGTAAGTCATGGGTATTTTCTTGAAAAGTTACATCATCCTTACATCAGTCTGCCCCACAATGACAGGGTCATGTTTAACCATATAAAATTCAGAGGGTAAACTGTTTTTCTCTTCTAAAGTCTTTTTCTTAAATGCTCTGGGTATTTGCCACTTCAGTTACAGCATGAATAATGACATAGCTACTAATGTAAAGGTCTTCTGTAAATTCAGGTGATTGCCAATTGAAATGTGGGAGAAAAATCAAAATTGAAGAGCCCTTTAATCTTGGTGTCATCTCCTCAATAACTAGAGTCTAAAAATTGCTGATGGATGTTAAGATGTGCCTTCTCATCGTTTTCCCTGTGTGTTTTTCGCAGGTCGCTACGCCCTTGTGGTGGCTGGAGACATTGCTGTGTATGCCTCGGGAAATGCCAGGCCCACTGGGGGAGCTGGTGCCGTTGCAATGCTGGTGGGCCCAAATGCACCGCTGATTTTTGAGAGAGGTTAGTCCCATGGGAGAACATACACTGCTCAGGTCAGATTACTGCATCTGCCCTGGAGCCTCTTCCCTGGTTTTTGTGCCTTGCTGAAGCAGCAGATCAACTCTCTAATGTCAGAAATTGCTCTTTATCTCTTCTTGTCTGGGCTAACTCAGCCGAGTCCAGTTACAGGACACAGAGGAGAACAATTAAAGGTGCTCCTATTTGTTTATTTCCTTGAGGATTCTCCAGTAAAATTGATAGAGTAATACTAGAGCTGAACAAAACAACATTCTACTTCCAGGGCAATATGACAATCCTTTATTGCATGTGTTTGTCATGCTCAGTCCTACTCTGCTTTACAGGCCATTGAGGACTGTGTGAAACCTTATCTTAAAAGGCCAGAAGTGCCATGAAAATCTGCTGAACAGGGCCAAAACTGCTTCTTTTCCCACATGTGGCAACTGACACATCCCAATTGACTCAAAGCAGCTGAATAAATTAATTTTCAACTTCTGTCCACCAGGATTGCGTGGAACCCACATGCAGCACGCGTATGACTTCTATAAACCAGACATGGTGTCTGAATATCCTGTGGTGGATGGCAAACTCTCCATACAGTGCTACCTCAGTGCTCTGGACCGCTGCTACACCGTCTATCGCAACAAAATCCACGCCCAGTGGCAAAAGGGTGCGTAGCCTCTCCCGGTGCTACTGCAGCATTGGCAGATGCTTGAGTGTGTAGCACACAGGCAGTCTAGTGTGTGATCTAAAAGCTAGTCTGAGTCTCTTCATGTTTGTATGTTCTGAAGTGATTGAAATATTTCTCCTGTAAGAAATTATTTATTTCTGTTCTGGTATGGCTAATCTCCTGACAGTCTGTAGTAGTCTCTACAGGCATTTGTTGGTGTAAGATATAATGCCTTGGTTAAAAGCATACTATTACCCATCTCCATCCAGACTTTTAAGAAACTTAGGTTAATATTTAAATGTTCTGTAATTATACTGATTTTTTTCTTTTAACACAATATGTTTAGTAATTGCTTTAATTATATTAAGAGACATAAGTGTGAAGAGAGGCAAATTAAGTAGATTATTACGTCAAAATACTGGGTAGGAATACCAAGATTCTGTTAAACATAGCTTTTTGTTCTAGAGAAAGAGCAAACATTGTTAGCTGGTGCAAAAGGTGGTAAAAAAAGAAATTTTAAACAGAAGCAGTACAGTGTGTTAAGTGCACTTGACAGGAGTGGTTAGTGTTACTTGTATGTTTGTGTCTCTTCTATGCCAACATGTTAGGATGACTGGTGTCCTGCCAGCTCCCTACTTTATTTCCATAATTGAAGTGAGTACTAAACAGAGGTTGTAACATAACACTTCTGCCACTTCCAGAGGGGACAGACAGACGTTTCACCTTGAATGACTTTGGATTCATGATCTTCCACTCTCCATACTGTAAACTGGTACAGAAATCTGTGGCTAGACTCTTGCTGAATGATTTTCTCAGTGACCAGAATCCAGAAACAGCAAATGGTGTTTTCAGTGGTCTGGAAGCTTTTAGGTGAGAATTGCTGCTCTCTACCTTCGTCACATAATCTGTTACACATCCAAAGTGTGTTTTTACTTTCTGCTATTTTATTAACTGTTTCTGAACTTTTTTTTTTCCTCTTTTGAATAGGGATATAAAACTTGAAGATACATACTTTGACAGAGATGTGGAAAAAGCTTTTATGAAAGCTAGTACAGAGCTCTTCAATCAGAAAACCAAAGCTTCATTACTTGTATCCAATCAGAATGGAAATATGTATACCCCTTCAGTCTACGGTTGCCTTGCCTCTCTTCTAGCCCAGTAAGCATAACATTGGGAAAAGTTATGAATAAGGTCATAAAAGGCTTTTTTCAGAAAGTTTCTTGTAAAAGCGTAATATAGCAAATTTTTCCCTACAAGATTGCCTTAAGCAGAAAAACTAAAGTTAAAACACAATTCTGCACACACATTCAGTTCAAGTAATGTGCAGATTGAAAATGTCCATGTCAGAAGCTGATGCAAAACAGCTGCTTATGGCCTTGCAAAGCAGGTTCTTATTTGTAAGGTAGTGTCTGTTCTCAGCCCCAACTTCCCCCCTCTTCCTTCCCCTAGAAACACTCCTGAAGTGGAAAAAAAATCTGAATGTCTTCTCTTACTATAATAAGTAAAGCCAAATTAAATTACTATTTAATTTTTTTTTTCAAATACATCCTTTTACAAAATCATATTAAGTTTACATTAAACCACTCCTCCTGTGTTTTCTTTTTCTTTATTTTTATTTATTCTGACATTCTCTTCCAAGATGTGTTAATTTTTTGGCCTTAGTTTGCTTAAGAATGATATATGTTTGCTTTCATTATATTCTGGGCATTTCTCAGGCATGTTTTGCTCTAGGCAGCTTTCAAATTCAGCAGATAACAGCAGTATTTGAATTTGTGTTTTTAAAAGTCAGTGTTTATGTACATAGTATGCTAAATGTGTATTATAGACACTATAATAAAAAGCTGGTTGCTTTTCCAAAGCTAGATGCAGTTTCTAGTTATTTAAAACTGGAACTTTGTCTTAGTTCTGACTTTAAAAAGCTGTGGTATGATTTGCAGGTACTCCCCAGAGCAGCTTGCGGGACAGAGAATCAGCGTGTTCTCATATGGCTCTGGTTTTGCTGCTACCCTGTACTCCATCAGGGTCACACAGGATGCCACTCCTGGTGAGTGACTGGAGGTGATGTCATCTGCCTCCCTTGCTCAGCTCGTTCTTGCTGCCTTGTTGCACAACCCACTGGCATAAGGAAACCTGCAGGGCAGTGCCTTAATGACAGCAGTGCCACACTGGGAATGTCCAGCTCCAGGGAGTGTTTAAGTGTCTCCTTGAACAAATAAATAATAGTCTTCAAACTCTGTTAAATGTTTTGAGTTGGTAATTGGGAATATTTTAAATGACTAATACTTTAGATTCTGTAATGCAAAGTACTTTGAAAGGGCTTGAAATATTCACATACTAGTATGCAGTTCTCAGTACTGACTCTACCCTACCTGGATGGTTCTATATTGCAGGCTCTGCACTGGACAAAATAACTGCCAGCCTTTCTGATCTCAAAACAAGACTTGACTCAAGAAAATGTATTGCACCTGATGTCTTTGCTGAAAACATGAAGCTCAGACAGGAAACACATCATTTGGGTAAGAACCTAATAAATATCAATCATTCCTAGTCCTTGAGCAAATTGCTTATCACTTAATCTGAGAGACATTAAATGATTAGGGTGTAGAATGAAGGAAATGTCCAACCCTTTCTGCCTCTAAGTAGCTTGTGTTCATTTTACCCAACATGTCTGAAGTAAAAAATGGTGGCTTGTTTTTTCCTGTCTCAGTGCATCCAGTCTGCCAAGGCCTGTGTTGAGTAAAACTCTTACCAGGAAACAACTAACAATGTGTTCCTCCCTTTCTTACAGCCAATTATATTCCGCAGTGTTCAGTCGAGGATCTCTTTGAAGGAACATGGTACCTTGTGCGTGTGGATGAAAAACACAGGAGAACTTACGCTCGGCGCCCGCTCATGAGTGATAGACCTCTGGAAGCGAGAGTTGGAGTTGTCCATCCAGGCATTGTTCATGAGGTGAACACTCAGCACTCTTTTAAAGTTTGATGTAAATGGTGGAACCATTTACATGTTTGTCTTAGCATGTGCATGTATGTTAAGAGGAAGTGGTTTTATGAGTTACATTGAATACTTTGTTAACACATGTAACATACAAGCCAGAAGTAAAAAGTTGAAACTGCGATTTTAAAAAGTACATTTCATCATAAAAAGAACAAAACTGCACAAGAATGAAAGAGGAACAAACTGGCTCTTCTCACACGATGTGTTTGCATGAAGCATGACCAATTTGATTGACTTAAGGCCAAGCTGTCCATTGTAGCATGAATGTTGTTTGAGAGTTGGACTAGCCATGAAGTATGAATGTCTGTGAACTAGAAAACTGTATTTAATATTTTTTTTCCCTTCTTCTTAGCACATCCCAAGCCCTGCTAAGAAAGTGCCAAGAATCCCTGCAACAACAGAATCTGAAGGCGTTACTGTCGCCATTTCCAATGGGGAGCATTAAGATACCTCTGTGAGGTGGGGAAAGAAACGAGGTGTGAGGGCAGGGTGAGAGAGAGAGAAAAAGGATTGCAGTAGCACTGAAGTTTCAGTGTACACTAGTACTTAATTGGAGCATGACAAAACTCTTTAGGCTCCTTGAAAAAAATCATCATAATATGGTGTGCTGATTTTATAGTATTTTCAGAACACTTACATCAGGAGTATATTGGAGATAGAAGGACTTGCCAGGTGCTGTGGGGATTCCTTAACATGTCTGAACTTTTTTAATTGCTGAGAAGTAGCTGTAGTCTATTACAAAGTCTTCGTACACAGAAAGGAAAAAAAAAAAGGAATCTTCTGCCTGCTCTTCCATGTAAAATGACTTGAAACCTACACTGTTAACTTCTACTAGTACTCAACTGTGTGCAAAATTGTCCAAGCTTTTAATGTTAGGGTTCTCAGTGCCTTGACAATAAGCAGTCAATCTTCTGAATACTGCAATTCTCTTTCACTTTATCACCTTCCCTTTCATCTCCTAGTCTGCCTCCCATCACCCCATTGCTTTGGGACAGGCACAGAATCAAGAACATCCATTGCTGGAATAGAGCCTCTCTTCCCTGTCAAAGTGACTGGATCAAGAACGGCTAGGCTGACAAGTGGTTTTCTTAGAAGAAACTCTGTGATTCACTGTGTTAGTTACTATGTAATTCCTCCTAACATCTTATGTGATTTATACCTGCATTTTAAGTCACAGGAGACTGGGAGGAAAGATGAAGAAGAAGGGAGGTAGTAAATTTTTTATTCTAAAGAAAGGGGATAATTGATTTGACACCATAATAGATGGTTTAGTAGAATATCCAAGACAGCAAAATTTTAAAATAAAATTTAGAGCTATTGTGGCGCTGTTTTAATTGGCAAACAAAGGAGAGAGTGATGTTTATCACTTTGTCTGGAACTCTAGCCTATTAGTTGTCTTTTATATAATACATTTCCAAAAAACTCTTTGTAGCTTTGAATCTGGCTTTTTGCTTTGAGGTCCTTCTCACTATTGGTAATACTGTAGGAGTGGAGTCCTTTATTTCTTTCCCCCCTTCCCCAGCGTGCAAGCTAAAGCTATCCATTTTGCAAGCAGTAGATAGATTTACAGTGGTTATGGGGAGTCCATTCTGGTAGATTTTTAAAGCCCAGATTGGAAATGAACTATGATATGAGCCTTTTAAGCTTGTAAAATATATATATATACATACATATATATGTATATATATATTTAAGTTGAGCTAATGTACAGAATGAAGTTTCATTGAATTTATTTCTTTGCTAATTCTACAAAGCTACATTATCTAATATAAAGTAGCAAAAAATTATTTCTTTTAATTACATTTTTTTTTGTGTGTGTAATGAAGTGTTTGTATTACCTGTCACTCACTAGAATTTGATAACTTGCTGTATTTGTACAGTCAAGCCTTGGTAAAATAGTTGTTTATTATGAATTGATGAATACTAATCTGTTTGTTCTGCTGAAAATGATGGAGCAATGCATGATGATAGTGTTTGCAAGTATTTTGGTTTAGGTTGCCCTCATGAAACTTAACCTTGACACCTGTAATACAAACTGTCATGGAACAAAGTCCATTGCTGGCAGTGGACAAGCCAAGAAGTGAGCTACTGGCACAGGCCTCACAGGTCTGTGAGGCTGATCCTTTATTAAAATAAAGTTTGAGATATTTGAAACCTGTTGGAGTAGTGCTGACTTGTTGGTTTTTTAGGATGGATTTCTTTAACAGGAAAGAAGAACCTGGCTCTGGTAAAAGCCCAGAGTTGTGGGGTCGCAACCTGTGTGGACATTTTGCGTCTTTCTTCTTAGTAATTCCATTACAGAAGTGGAAAAAAGAATTGCTTAGGCTGGTGTAAAACAATCTTATCAGGGCCATGTTTCAAGATAATTTAAAATGCTTTTATATAGAACCTGTTTATAGTGGAGGAATTAATACCCATTTTATGAAATTTTATAAATCAGTAATTAATTCAAATTGATATTATTTACCCTCAAATTCTAAATTCTGTGAAGGAGGCTTGGTTCCTGCTTTGTGCACACCTGGGCCTCACTGAGTCGTTTCCCATGCATGGCCTTTCAGATTCATTCCACTGTTCATTTATATGAATTATTCCCTCTAAAGTGAAATTGGTGTCGCATCAGTGTCATAACAGATAAGGCATCCTGCCTTTAAATGTGACAGCACCAGCTGTACCTGTGTACACCTTGTGTTGGGTATCTTTCCTTAGCTAAACTCAGAGGTTCTGCCTCTTAGCTTAGGCGTGTCAGCTGTCCCTGTTCAGAGAACAGCTGTCACACTTGTCCTCTGCACTGGAGTTGATGCTGTTGAAGAACTAAGCATAGAATAAATGACTAAAGCTGAAAATCAGAGCATCTGCATTTTGGTGATGCTCAGAACAACTGGAGTTGTCAGACTGTGCAGCTTTTAACTTGCAGTGATCAAGTGTCACAATCAGCTTTGTGCAAGCTTTGGCTGCCAAAGCAGGATGGCAGGAGTGAGGACAAGCCTGTAATGCTCAGTGAATATAAGCAGATTTTGCTGCTGCTTGCATTCAGCTACTGGTAACTAGGGCTAAGGAGAGAACTTAAAACTACGTGGGTTTTGGAGTATGCTTAAATCTTTCTTTATTGGAATGCAGGTGGAGTCCAAGCAGTTCCAGAGTGGCAGAATCATGCAAGCAGTGGAAGGTGTCAGAAGGGTAACTGATGGTAGCCCAACCAGTCAGGCACCCACACATACAGGGTTAAAGTGCTGAATCCTGATTTGTCTTCTGGAATCGTGACAAGTTGGGAACTGCAGCCGACAACAGCTTTGATGTTTCTTGAAAGAAAATAAAATGCTTTTTAAAAATAAACTTGTTAAATTTGATGAGGAAGTTCAAAAGAATTTGCAATCGATTAGATTAGTCTGGTCTCTGCTTAAATTTAGTTTCTGCAACTGTCCCAGTTTGCAGTGGTGAAGTTGTGTTGAGCTTAGGTACAGCTTTCAGAAGTTAGCAGTTAGATGCCTGTGCAGAGAATCTCCCAAGTGTGTTAAGTGCAGTAGCATGGTGTTTATTAAAAGATCCCCTCCACTCATACTCTTTTCAGTCACTGGGTTCTTGCACTGGCTATACCAAGTATATGGAGAGAGGGTCAAACAAATGCACAAGAGCTCTGTTTTTGAGTGCTTCACTGTCAATTGAGAAATGCAAAGAAAATGAGGCATTTTTGGTTTATTCAAAAATTACAAAAGAACACTAAAACTTAAGGATAAGTGAATAATCCCCTTTGTCAAATGTGCTGAGCATAAAGCCTGCAGTGCAATTTTATAAAATAGAACACAGCTTGGATGTGTGCTTAAAGCCACTGTAAGGAGTGATTCTGTTCCTTGAGTTGTCTTCTTTTGGATCTGGCTGGGACATGATAGGAACAGATTCAAGTGCCCTTTTCTTCTGTACTCTGTGCAACACGATTCTGTAGACCCCCGTTATGGAGCTGCGCGCATCTCTTCCCTGGTTGTTCTGAATGTGCTGTTCTGTGATTCCAAGGTCTTCCAGAATATTTTTCACTTCAATTTCTTCTTCTTTTAGTGTACTGGTGTCTGATAAATATTTCGGATCCAGTTTAAATGTCTGTAAAGGTTTGGGGAACTGTATTCCTTGCATCCATTCACTGTTCATAATCAGTTTGACAGAGTATCTCTTGGTTGGTACTGGCTGAAGGACTCCTTTTATCAGTTTCTGGCAATTTTCTGAGAGGCAGGGAGGCAAAGTGTATGTCCCTTCAAGAATGCACTTTTTCAGTTTGCCTACTGTATCTGCCCGGAATGGCATGCTGCCTGTCATCATGAAGTATAAGAGGATTCCCAGTGCCCAGATGTCTACATAGATGCCAATATAGTTTTCATCTCGGAAGAGTTCAGGAGCAGCATAAGGAGGAGAGCCACAGAAAGTTTTTAAAGTTTCATCTCTTTTACTTATTGTGCTGAATCCAAAGTCTCCCACCTTAACACAGGTGTTACTGGCGTAGAAGACGTTTTCTGCTTTCAGGTCTCGGTGAATGATATTGTTGTCATGCTGTGGAAGAAGAGGAAAAGTTGGTATTGTTTTGTTCCCAGGAAAGTTCTCAATGGCTACCTCTAATTCATTTATTAGCCTGAAGGAGAAAGGGAGTTATCTTGGGCAAATTCTGAAACTGGTATTGTAATTATTAAAATTAAAATTATTACTCAAATTTAACTTAATTCTCCAAGGATAGAAAATCAATTGAGTAGAGGGAGGAGAAGGATGCTGGGATTTTTAAACACAGCACTCTCAACGTGTTAACTAATAGCAATTATTTTTGTGAAGCAAATGTGTGAGAGCAGCGTGACTAATCCTACAAGACTAGACAGATTCATGTGCAAAATCAGTATTTTTTGGGGTTCACGGCACTTGTTTTTGCAGTTACTACATGCAACTTACAGATTTAAATATGTAGTTCACTGATTGAACATTGTCACAGATAAAATAAGAAATCTATCATCATTACATTCTGTGATCTAATGTCCTATGAGGAACTGGTGGTGGTAGGAGAAAAGGACCACAGAGTTGGGCTTCAGAGTACTTCATGTTCCTGGACAGCCAAGTTTAGTGGTGTTCTAGTTTTAGAAATCTATAATACATACACTGTAATTTCTACCTTCTTCCCATTGGAAATGCCAGTAGTAGCTAAGGACTCAAAATTAATTTGCTCTGCTTACTGATGACATACCTGCTTTGATTAAGTAAGAGTTAAGCTTCATCTTTGGAATAACTAGAAGGAATGGATGAGCACTCTCTGCCTTATCCTTTGGAGTAACATCATACAGTATCTGGAGGCAATAAAGAAACCCTTTGGCATCCTATTTCAACTTTCATGAGTAACAGCAAGGGATCCTCTGTCCTTGTGGACTGGCAGCAAAGAGAAAGGATTTATGTAGCCTGGATGTGATGGCTTAGCAAAAGTGAAATGTGCAGAAGTTTCTGTGTACAAATGAAGAGGTTGGCCAGCTTGATAGTCTATGTTTAATTCTAAGAAATAAACGTGGTGTAATTTTGAAATGCAAATTGAATTCCTATAGCTGCAGGGTGCCCGTCCTATGGATTAAACGTTGAAGCTAATCCACCACTTAAAGCACATACAATCATTTCGTCAAAATAAATAAGAAATCCATGCTGTTTATGTAAGCCAGGAGTAGCGTGCGATGCAATCTCCAGACGTCTGACCTAGGATCACCCTTGCTTCTGACTTCGCCAGAAGCTGTAATGTGGCAAGGAGGACAGGAGCCACCGGAGGGCACCCTGAGCCAATTTTAACGAATGCTGCTTCTCAGACTTGTAGAACAGTTCTCCGTTTTTTTTTTTTTTTTTTTTTTTTTTTTGAAGTAGCTGTAATTACTCTGCAAGATTTATAGATGTACCGAAGTACTAAATTGCTCCTTTTCTGCCTTGACAAGATGCTTTTGGTTCTACACAAACAGCATCATCTTAAATGTATATATTGAAGACCAGGCAAGAAGTGACTTGTTGGGTGTTAACCTCACAGACTTGCATCGAAGTGAGGAGCAGGAATTGACTGTCTTTAAGTGACAGATTTGTACATTCATTAATGAGCAAGCCGGATGTTTGCAACGCCTAACCAGCCTCTCTGGAAGCGGAAGAGCGACTGATCCTATGTTTTGAAACAGGGAGGGAAGAAACGAAGCTTTGTTCACTGATGCCCACAGCACATTAAAGCAAACAGAACACTGGTGCTAGAAGGGTGATTCCACCCATCAGGTGTTCCCAGTCTCCTCCCAAAAGCTGTCAACAGAGAGGCAGTAACTTGAGGTGGATGTGAAAACTCTCAGATACCTTTAAAAGCTCTTCTATAGCTGCTAGCTGTTTTGCTTTTTAATAATGTGGGCCTGAAATTTTGCGTAACAGTAAATCTACTGTTGAAATTCAAAAGAACTATCCACAAAATGAGCTCAGAGTAGTGAGAGGCAGCATGCCTGTGTAAGAGCAACTTACCATGTGCTTCACAGCAGACACAATCTGGGAGAAGATTATTTTACACTCTGTTTCCAGCATCTTTCCTTCTGTACTGATTTTAGTGAAGAGCTCCCCACCTCCTGCATACTCCATCACCAGGTGCAGTTTTGAGAGTGTCTCCACCACTTCATACAACCTGATGATATTTGGGTGGTGCAGCTTTTCCATGCTGGATATCTCACGAGACAGCAAACGTTGAGTCTTCCGGTCTAGCTTTGTCTTGTCCAAAATCTTAATTGCAACTTTCTCTGAGAAGAAAAACATTTTTTCCATGTTGTTAATGCAACAAAATACAAAATGGTAATACCATTTACATACAATGATGCTTGGTTGTAGAAGTGCAATAAAATTTCATCTCATCAGTATAAACTAAGCTGCAAGGACTTACTAAGTCCTGTGATCTTTCACACAATCCCTGCCCCTTTCTGTCTACAACATCCTACTCAGTGCTGAGGTAACTGAAGGCTGGTAGAGTATTTCAAGGGCTGATCTTGGTGCCTCGGTGTGCTTTGCTGTGCCAGGCTTATACGAGTCTGAAGGTACAGCATCTGCTTTTGGTGTTCACTGCTGGTAGGGAGTCTGTGCTTTTTCAGAGCTCCTCAGATGAGCCAGGTACTTGGAGACTAATGGAGCTGTGAAATTTGTGTGCTTTGTTTCCAACCAGGCAGACAAATTTGTGGGGAATTTAGAGGCTTTGGCTATTTTATGCTGAGCAGTGAAGTCAAGTAAGTCGCAGGAATCCTGTAAGACAGCAAATCTAGCTGGCACATACTGTTCTGGTTATGCAAAGCTGCTTTTAAGTACTACATGTCTCTGGAAGCCTATACAGAGAAGCCAAAGGCCACAAAACACTTATACATATCTGCAGCTGCATCACATCATCAGGGTAGCTCAGAGCAGTATGAATAGGTAAATCACAGTTGCCCTTATGTTCCTGTTTCAGTCTGTAGGTTACAGCTTTTGTCTTTACTCTTCTGAACACAGCCAGTATTTGAAGGATTAGTCTGGTTAAAACAGGTTTATGGTGGCTTTGTATAACTTGTCTGGACAGCAAAATTAAAATGGATCACAGCAATAAAAACAACTATTTTTTCCTGGGAAGAAGGGATTCTTGGTTGTTCAGTTTTGGCTTTTTTTCCCCTCAAGACTATCTCAGTCAAACAATCACACATTTCTTAATAATTAATCACTTTTGATAAATCTTTCAGAAAAAAACTTCCCCTTGGTTTCTAGTAAATGGGAATAAATTAGGAAAAAAATGTATTGCTCACTTGTTGCTGTAAGAAAAGAGAGAGAAGGTTATTACATTTATACACATGTTCAGGTATAAAACCATTCAAGTTTTTACTGAATATTATCAAGTTTTAACTCAAGTTTAGTACTTCAACATATATAAAGGAATGTTAAGGATACTTATGCATGTGTCTGTACAGATCAAGAAAACTCCATATTTGGTATATTTACATTTTTTAGTGTGATACATATATCAATTGATCTCCCTACTGAAGTGCAGCAGATGCTTGAAGCACATGTGATTCTTGTGGTGGAAGGTGCTGATTTATCCCTTGATGTGCCTATTTTTAGGAGTCTCTGCTGAGTACAGGGCAGTTATCCTGGTCACACTACTTCTCTCGGAGCTGAGGGAGAGCCCCTCAGGGAAGCAGGTACCTCCTGTGTGGGGTGGAGCTGGGTGAACCAGGAGGAAATGCAGCTACTGACAGTGACTGCTGACCGAGTGAAGGACCCTCATAGCACATGGATCTCCTAAACCCAGAGGAAAGAGCATCAGCTTGCAGTAGGTGATATTTGCACAACTAAATGCTTACAACACTTACAGTCTTAACCATGCAAGGTGGGGACATTTGGGCTTTTAAAATAAAATCTTCTAAGTTAATTTTTCCCCCTGTCTTTTTGCTCTACTTTTCCTCCTGGTAAGTTTTCCTGCTACATTTTAAAAGGAAAGAGGAGAGGAAAAAAAGATTTTGCATGGAAGAGCTTGATCCTACTCCAACACCACCATAAATCAGGACAAACTCCTTTAAATCTACATCGTTGCAGTTGCAAATGCATTCCATGCAAAGAAACCTGACACCTTCCTTTTCTTTTCTAAACTCTTCCTTTCTGCTTCCAAAGAATGCTTGGTTTACAAATCCTCTATTATTGTTGCTTAGCAGCTGTGCTGAACAGGACATTTTTAGCAGGCAGCTTATTTACCAAAATAATTACAAAAAGAGTTGGAAGAGATTTTGATTGACTATATGCAGTGTATGAGGTTTGAAAAGTGCTAGGTGAAATCTTAGTAATAGAAACTAGGAAAAAGTTGGGAAATACCAGTTTCAGAAGGAAATGGTGTATGATGTCATGTCAGAAGGAAAAAATATACAAACAAAACCAAGTTAAAATTGCTTAAAAAAAAAAAAGGCAAACAAGGTGCCTGGACATTCCTGCTTTTGCAATTTGTGTTAGACAGACTTCTTACTAGCTATAAATTTTGTATACAATTACTTCCATTCAGCTGTGCTCTCACACTTCCTTTGTCAGATGGAAGGCATGTAAAATAAAAGTTATACAGGGCTTAGGAATTTAACAGTCCTTAGCAAGAAAATGCCATGAATTTCTGGAGAAAATCTCTGCCAAAATTCAGATACAGTGGGCAAAGCCCCTGAATAACACAACGTACACAGAAACATAAATCAGAAAATACCTCTAAGATCATGAAGTCCAACCTGTCAGGCCCACCACTAAACATTGTCCCTAAATGGCACATCTACACATCTTTTAAGTATCTACAAGGATCCATTCCAAGGCCTGACCACCCCTGTGGTATAGAAATTTTTCCTAACGTCCAACCTAAACATCAGCCTTTCCTGGTTCAACAAGGTACAATTGGAATAGCTGGGAACAGGGAGTGGTGCTGCATGGAGTTATATCCATCTGGGGTTAGTCACCAGCAGAGTTCCACAGGGCTCAGTATTGGGGACAGCCCTGATTAATGTCATTCAGTTTGCAGGTGAGTGACACCTCTCCTGGTGCAATTTGAGGCCATTTCCTCTTACTCTGTCCCTTGCTACCTGGGAGAGAAGAGGCCAACCCCCACCTGGCCACAGCCTCCTGTCAGGCAGTTGTGGAGAGTGATAAGGTCACCCCGGAGCCTCCTTTTCTCTAGGATAAACACCCCCAGCTCCCTCAGCTGCTCCTCACAGTACTAGTGTTCCAGAGATCCTGCCCCAGTTCTGTTCACCTTCTCTGGACTCACCAATACCTCAAAGTCTCTCTTGTAAAGAAGAGTCCAAAACAAATAAAACACAGGATTTGAGATGCAGCCTCAGCAGTTCCCAGCACAGGGGGACAATCCCTGCCCTGGCCCTGCTGGCCACAGCATTGCTGATCCAGGCCAGGATACCATTGGCCTTCTTGGCCACCTGGGCACAGCCTGGCTCATGTTCAGCTGCTGTCACCAGCACCCCCAGGTCCTTCCCAGCCACTCTGCCCCAGCCTGTGGCACTGCCTGGGGCTGTTGTGACCCAAGGGCAGCACTCAGGACCCAGCACTGGGCCTTGTTGAACCTCACTCTATTGGCCTCAGCCATGATCCAGCCTGCCCAGATCCCTCTGCAGCGACTTCCTGCCCTCCAGCAGATCAACACTCCCACCTAATGTGCTGCCACCTGCAAACTGAGTGACATTAATCAGGGCTGTCCCCAACACTGAGCCTTGTGGAACTCTGCTGGTGACTAGCTCCAGATGGATATAACTCCATTCAGCACCACTCCCTGTTTCCAGCTAGCCAGCCAGCTTTTCATCCAGTGAAGAGTGCACCTGTCCAAGCCATGGGACACGGCATCCACATCATAGCACTAAAGATTTTTCTGTGTTTTCTAAACAACGAAGACAGCCCTTGTGAGGGAAACAAGGCTCACCATCCAGTATGATCCTGAAGTTTTTTCCTCTCTCTCTCTCTCTCTCTCTAGAAATCATGTGTCCTGCTACAACAGATCACATGGGCAAGAGAAAAACATAGATATGTAATTTTCACAAAGGCTCATTGTTGTAAAAAACCGAAACTGTTTCCTCTTTTGATACAGGATGATACAGGAGAGAGACCATATTAAAACCGGCAGTAACTGAAGAGCTGAACAGCCCTCTGACACATACACCACCCTCTTCCACAGAGACCAGACCAGCATTAATGATGAAGCCTTTGATTTATATAATCAGATGAAAAAAAAAATACTTGCACTCATTAACACTGTGCAGGAACATAATTTCATTGCTAACACAACAATGTGTATCTACCACAAAAAACAATGATCTTTGGTGGTGGTGAGTGTGTATACATGAATGCCTATGAGCACATTCCTGTTTTTCTGTCCATGTCCATGTATTTTATTGGCACAGGTAAACTCACAAGGAGAATGAGTCAGAAAATATTTATCTTTCATTCTTCTTTCCTCATGAGAGTTGCAAACTTAACATCAATAAATCAATTCCCTTTTAACCAAAAAAGTTATAAACAAACAAAAGAAAATATTTTGAGATATTTCTTTTGAAAAATAACCTCTTCAGAAAAAGTACAGTTTTGGTTTTGGTATTTAGCTTACTGTATTCACTGAAGTTCAAAATTTTTCAATCAGCTCTGTTTAGATACTAAAGGAACCTGTTCCTAAGTAAGTTCAGCAAAGGGTTAACCCAGATCAAATTTCTAACTGCCTTTCATTAGCATTCCTTATGTTCCCAGTACAGGAGCAGCATTTTTTCACAGTAAGCACAAAACAGTTACCTTGGGAAGAAAAAGAAAAATCACAGAAGAGGAAACAATTTGTCAACCAAGTAGAAAAGAGATGCTTTTCTGAAACAAGAATAACCAAAAACTCAAAACCCAGTTAAAGCAACCCTTGGGTGTTGGCAGGCTTAAATGTGAAAAATTAAGTACCATTGGTTCTCCACTTAGATTCCCAGTGTAACAACCACTGCCCCCGAGGGATAATTGTGACCTTTCACCCCTCTCAGATCTGGGCTGAAAGAAAATAACAATAGATAACACAGTTTTGGGGCATATCTTGTTCTCTCACCTATCAGACGATGAAGGGAAGGAGAGTCAATCAAACTGAAAAGCAAAGACTCTTAGAAGAAAAACAAGATAGTAGTGTACAAAGATACAGAGAAAACTAGTCACCCTGACAGAAAACAACAATTTCTATTATTGTCAGACAAAGCAGAAGACAAAACAGGACAGCTGATGACAAGTTCTTAGTTATACCTATGACTGAAGTGTCCACTGGAGTTACCTAGCCCTTCCAGTCCTTCCTAGAAGCAGTAGATAGGGTGCTTTGTATAATTAAAACAATAAAACTAACTGACAATTCAACACAAACACCAGTTTGGTGATACCAGAGCTTGTTCCCCTGCACCCATTCCTCCCACACCTATAGCTAGTTTCTCCCACACCTATAGCTCCCATCCTAGCTTTTTACAGTCAAGAGCCATCAGCAAACAAGTCAGTTAAGTGGGCCTAGCATTTCTCACCAAAATTACCAGGCCAAATAAAATATTTTGTCCATACTAGTAAAATTTGTGATGAAACAAAGGAAGCCTTGCTGCCTCTGGCTGCAGGCAGGAGCATACCTAACCTGCTATCCTGGGCATTCATCACCTGTATCCCTGAGGGCCAGGAGCTGGGGCAGGGAAGAGGGTGGATGGAGAGGGAAGGTTACAGGAGGGGAGGCCCAATACCACACTTCAAAGTGTGGAGTGTCTGAGCCACAGGATGTGTAAACTCCATGAAGTGCAGCAACAAACTCCACCTGTAATAACTGCCATGTAGAGAAAACGTTTCTAGTTTCTTTAAAGCAGAATCCAACCCTGAGGATTTATGTGTGACCCTGTCTATAGATTAACTCAAAAATGTTAAAAATACACACACATACACACACAGACACACAAACTCTATATATGTATTTAAGGTTCATACAGCCTCTTTCTTCCATAGGAAGCCATTTATATAGGTCACTCAGCATGCAATGGTGCCTACCTTTGGTAAGGGAATGAATTCCAAGCTTCACTTGTGAGAAATTCCCACTTCCTATTTCTCCTCTGACTCGATAGAAGGCAATTCTCTTTCCCAGTGTTAATTCTTTCACCACCTTTTCATTATGAGACATATCCTGCATCAGTTTCTCAAATGGGGTCAGCCTGTGCTGTTTACCCTCTTCATCTCCTTCGTGGCACTCTGGGCGCCCATCATCGTCTCTGCTGTCCTCATGATGCCACCTGGAACAGCGGTATTTTCCAAGACTTCCTTCATTCACATATCCTGTTGTCATAGTCTATAGGGTGATCACTTCCCCATTTAACAAGATGTCCTGAGAAGTTTAAATGAAGTAATTCTGTATGAATATGCAAGCTCTGCACATTACGGACACTGTGGCAAATGCAGCAAAAGAAAAAAAAAATAGCAGCTTACAGAAAGTCCAAAGATTAGTTTGGAAATTTGTTCAAAAACAAATCTGGCACATCTACATATTGCATGTCCTGCTCAAAATCAGAGCTAAAACATCCATTCCTCACTAACAGAGTTAGTGTGTGAGGATCTTCAGCTGCAAGGTAAAAGAGGCTTTGCAATTAAAACTGCAAACTTTGTGCAAGAAAGTGGCAAGGTGCTCGCTGTCTATGCAGTACATTTGACACATGCAAAATATTTGACACAAATATTCAGATTTTAGCTTGATCCTTTGAGAACTAACTTGATAGATAAAGGTCAAACAGAAAGCTGATTAACTGCTCCGAATAAATCCAGATACTTCTAGCTAATTTTGAATAGCTGACCTTAAGAGCGTCATTCTCCTTGATTCTGGTAAAAGTCCAAAAGCTGACTGTAGGGATTGCCTTTGATTCATTCTTCAGCCTGTGAGCTTGTCACTGTACCTTGAAAATGTCACTGTGTGTGGAAGCCTTGCTGTAAAAAGTATGTTGCCCCTCTGTTTCTTTCCCATGGTGTGTTCAACAAAGCAACTGATTCTGGAAGATGACAGGAAAAGCATAATCTGTGCACCAGGCAAAAGAAATGCTGCGCCTCAGTATCCCTGCAGTCACATGGCAGGACAATACAGGATTAAGTAACTGCAATGTCACGTTAACCCTCCTTTATTTAGATGAGCTTTCTTTAACGCCTTCTCAAAATTTTTTTCTTTGAGCCTTCTCAAAATTTTGCCAGACGCGTGGTGTTCCTGAGCAGACAGATGAAGAAAGTAATTAAAACCTTTACATAACAGCTTCACTGAATGACAGCATGACCCGTACCATTTCACCAGTTTAACTCTGGCAGCACAGACACAGAAATACTTACCCTAAATACACAAGCAACCACTTACCTTTAAAACAGCACACCAATTTTTTCTTTTTTACCTTTCTCTTTTAACCTTGAAAGCCAGGAGTTGATCAGCAAGTGCTGATCCTGCAGCTGCATGCCTGAGGGTGGTGAGCTGGGCACGAGAGCTGAGACAGCTCAGGCAGTGGCAGCACTCACCTCCCCTGCTCCCAGCCTGCAGCACACCCGACTGATGGACACGGGAGACACCCGACTGCCAGGACAGATGCACCAGATTGAGGGGGAGTGAATCAGACTAGTAACTCACTGCCTGAAGCTTAGCTAGGCAGTCACCTAAGGTGCCACACTAGCAGAGGGCATGTGGCATTTGCCAGGTGGAGCTGCCCTCTAAACCCCACAATCTCCTTTGTAAGCAAGCGGAAGAGAGGTCAGAGACACAACCTAAATGCAAAGAAAAAGCAGCTGGTGATGGTTTCATTAAATGGGAACTTGAGTGGCACAGAGGCACTCATCTGCTCCTACAGAGAGGCCAAGGTGACTGACCCAGGCTCTGGGACACTGCTCCCTGCCTTGAGACACATTGAAGAAATTTTGAAATCACTTTACCTCTCTGTGCTGCAGCCACGTTGCAGGCAGACAGACTTGCTCCAGGGTGAGGCAGAAAGCCTGGCTTTTCCTCAGAGTCTGTGACTCTCTCTATCACTTCTCTGAACCAGGGACACTTCTTACTGTGTGTGCTGCAAACTTAATGGCTGATGCAGTTTGTAACTGGAACAGAAGGAGAATTTACTACTTCCATAATGCCTTTGTTAACTCTTTTTGGCTTACTCATGTTTGAAGAAAAGAGCCCTTTTCATTGTTGACAGAAACTAAAAATAATAAATACATAATTGTATTATTCTCTGGAGCTGAATAGAGTGAAACCGCTGACAAACACTGTATGTGTGCATACAGCTAATGGCTAAATCCTGATACTGTTATTAGGGAAGAGACCAAGTGACAAATAAGAAAATTCTTCAGTATTCTCCCACCAAACCACTCTTTCTTAGCACCAAATATTCCCCCTAATTTTATTATTTTATACCTTGGAAGAAAAAAATCTGTGTGGAAGGACACCCTATCGCCACGCAAACTGAAAAACCCAAACCCCACACCTTACACTCTGTTTTTCTTCCATTTGGGAAAAGGACAATTTCTTTCAGGAGTGTCAGAATTCTGACCCACAGGTTTTCTGCTTTAACCTGTTTCATATCACAATTGTAAAAGTATTCTAGGTAATAAAAAACTCTTTATATGAAACTTGACTGTATTTCACAGTTTTAACGGTGGGTGACACTCTAACAGAGCAGGGCTTTTGGAAGCTACTTGTCTGCTGTACAATGCCACAGAAATTCAGAGGCAGAATTCTGGCCCCATTCTGCCCTTTGATCTTGAGAACAGCAGCACAGGTTGTCCATGCAAAAAGTCTGGAAACCTCCATGAGCAGTGTCAGGCACGCCATGTGCAAACTGTATTATTTAATCAAGTTTCTTTAATTGGGTGGTGACATCCTCACCACCAAAGAATAGCTGTAACTTGTGGCTATAACCTTCCGAGTGGCAAGTATGGACAATTCTGCTCCTGCAAAAGAAGAAACACAGAACTACCACCATCTTCTGTAAAAATTATCAGTGCCTGTGCAGTTAACTGGCTGAACAGAAAAGGCTGACTGTGCAACAAGAAGGGTTTCCTTCAAACAGACTTGTGTAGACAAGCCCCTCCTGAATACATTCCATTAAGGCACAGGAGGCAGCTAGCCCAGTCCATGTGGATCACAGAGACAAACCACACGGTAATGCCACAACCTTGTGGGGACAGAGGAGTCAAGAGAAAGGCAAAACTGCACTGAGGCATCAGCACATGGCTCTTCCTGAATTTGCTCCTGCAGAATTTCTCCTGGGGCTCAACATGCTGTTTTTCAGAGCACTGCCTATCATTAATCTCCCTTTCAGGCTTGACATGTAACTGTCAACCCTGCAACCTCCTGGCACTTGGCCAGCTGGCTAGGTTTTCCCTGTCTTCTGAGATGAGCTATTTCAGTATTCCTGGTGTTAGCAGTATATATACCATCTATTTATGGCCTACATTCCTTCCTGTAATCAAACCCAGCAAAATCTGTCCTAATATTATACAAAAGGACACTGACTGTAAAAGAAAATAATTCTAAGAGAGAAGGGAAAAATAAGGAAATCAGGAGTGATCCAAACACAATGAAAGACCAATGATTTTTTTTTTCCTCCAGTCTGGCTGACCAGTGAGAAGAACTTCACAAAAATTTATCTGACCAAACAATCACTTTAAAAAATAAAATAAGCAATGAAAAGAAAACCAAAGCCAAAAGCAAACCAGTATAAAAAGCATTACAAGACTGTGAACGAATGTATCAATCCTTTCAGACCTAACACTGATGTTGTTTAGCCTTGTTTCTTAAACTGACATTCTCCTCCTATTCTACGAAGTGCTGAGTACCCTCAGGCTTCACCTGCAGACTCAGTTTAAACCCCACCTCTAAGGACGTTCAGAATGAGGAGAAAAAGAATTAAACCAAGAAAGAGATCATTTGGTATAGAGAATTTGGTTCCTAAAATCCCATTTTGACAGATAGATAAAAAGTGACCTGGTTTTAAGAAGCTTAGAATGGAGCACATGAAAGCACAGAAGCAGTTAGACCAGAGCTCTCTGATAGCACTGTGTTTGGCAAATTGGTCTCTTTCATTAAATCTGTCTTTCAGAGGCAAAAATCCACTCAACTTTGAGTGCTTAAACTGCTGCGGCTCCTACTAGAGTGAATGTGAAGGAAGTTACACTGGAAGGTCTGCTCCCACTCAAACTGTCACAATACCAGGTGTTTTTAATGAGGATGTCACTGGATATTGCAACTCATTCACTAGAGTTCCCTTTTCAGCCTCTCTGCTGTCTAGTCTGAGGAGATAGGGATTTTTAAGGTATTTCCCTAGGGTAGGGGATTAGTCAATTTTTTTTAAATTCCCTTGAAGAAAATCATGTCTCCTTCTTAGTAGATTATATGCACCATGCACCAGCTCTGGATCAAAACTGATTTAAAATAGCAGGGATTTTTTTTTTTAACTCATCTGCTAGAAAAATATCAAGCCCATTTTTTTAGTCACAGCTTTGAATGTTCAACTGTTGCAAGAAAACACCAAAAACTTAGTATACTCCTCGGTATAGAAGACCTATCTTTTACAAAAGATTAGAGGCCAGCAGAACAGTCCTGCAATATCTGTAGCACAGACCACAGGTGACACAAAAGCGCTGCTCTGCAGACAGACACCACAGCAAAAGTAACAGCTCGGCTTCTGTGCTTATGTTCAAGTAATATTGAGTGCATGGCTGTGGCAAACGAAGTCAACATTTGTTCAAGGTTTGTCTTGAGCAGAGTTTTTGATTTACACGAGAAGCACTCTCAGTCTTATTTCTGTGATTGCCAGAAAACAGAATGACTATATAAAATACACTGCAGAACTTCTTCACATTAATTGTTTAAAACCCCCCCAAAACCCAACTATTCGAAATACAAAATACAGCATGGTTACAGGCTGAACACAGACCTCTATTCCCAGCTCACACAGGAGAAAATACTAACAGGGCACTGACCATGGAGAACCTCCAGAAACTCCCTGCTCTCTCTGCCCAGGCCCACACGCCACCCATTTCCATGCATCCCAGAACTACTACTGTTAGATGGCACAGCATTCAGTTTGCCCCTTATTGTTTGATGAAAACCAGACTTGAAGAACATCATTCTTATCAGCTTCCTGCTGTGCCTGGGAGTGCTTTGATAACAGGCACAGCCAGGGCATCACTGCCAGCTCCGTGTGCTGCACTGGACAGGCTGCAGCTGCAGGGTGAACTCGAGTGAAGGGACTGTGACCTGTGGATGCTGGGAGCATGGTGGTACCTCTCAGAGCGGCTGTGGCTGTGGTTGTGACTGTGCCAGGTACACCTCTGGAGAGGGATTATGGCCCATGCAGGCCATACTGGAGCAGTTGCACTTCAAAGGACTGTGCCTGAATCAATCTATGCTGCAGCAGGTATAGCCCTGAGGAGGCTGTGACTCACAGATACGGCTCCACTTGAAGCAGGTACAGCCCTAAGGCACTACAGACTATGGGTAAATCCAAGCTGGAGCAAGGGCATGGGGAGCACTTCATTGCACTGTCAAGCCAGGACACATTGGACTCAATCATCTTAAGGGTCTTTACCAATAGAAATCATCCTACTGTACTTAGCCTAAGACATGGCATTGTTTTTCCACACAGGAAACATTCACATATGCAGCAGCCCTGGCTGAAATGGAACATAAACACTTTCAAGGCTTCTGTGTGAAACCTCACTAACACAGCACCAAGGGAAGCAGGAAGAGATAACAACAGTTGTACTGTACACACTCCTTCCTCACAATGAAGTGCCTGTTCTATACACTGTTATCAGAAAAAAAAGGGAAAAAACCCAAAAACAAAAACAAAAACCCAAGAAATTCTGGTATAAAAAGGAAAAAAACAGCCAAACACCCCCCCCCCCCCCTACACTGGAACACACTAACTCTAACCAGCAACTTAATTCTACAATTGTACCTTAGAGCAAAAGACAGGGAACTCTGCAGCCTATTTAAAAGTTTAACAAGCCTGAGCCCTTCATACTGAAGCAGAACACAGGTGGATGCTTACTCGAGTATCCCAAAACCTCTGTGGAAAGATGAAACCTTCATCTTTTGGACTGACCCGACAGTCATTCTGGGATGGACCCCTAAAGACAAACTCAATTCCTTGGAAACTGATGGAACATGATCTCTCAAGGCTTTTACCTGACCAGCCCCTTGCCAGATCTGCTGACTGAGCACTATTCAGCACAGGTCACTGTAGCACAAAACTGTAGATCTAAGCAACATCCCACATTTACTTAGTCTAACTTCCTTCTTGCCAAGACCAGAGACGAGAAATAGAGAAAAAAAAATACTGGTGTGCCCTGTTTTGTGGTCCACCTCTAAAAGATCTCTCCATGATCTTCAACAAGCTAACCCTCCTGAGTCCAGGATTGCTACGGCAATATAAATAAATAAAAATTTAAAAATATAAATAGTAAAAAAAATACTCAGTGGGACCCCAGGCAGGGCCAGCACAAGCACTCGCTGACCCTGTGGGGCTGCCCATGCCTGCGTGGCAGCAGCAGCAGCAGCTCAGGAGTCCTGCAGGGCCACTGACAGGCGCTTCATGTGACACCGGTGTCAGGGTGCAGCACAGACTCACCTGCCCACGGCCCCGGGGTCACCTGCCAACAGACTGGAATAAGCTCTTGGCAGAAGAGGGAAGGCTGCACAGAGCCCTCAGCAGCCAGAGCTTACACAACCCTGCCAACACACACTGGGTGCAGCCCAGCTGGTGGAGTCTCACATCAAATCCACTGTCTGCAGTGTACAGGGCATATGGAAAAGAAAATCAACATAACACAAACCATACTAAGCAGGTACATTAAGACTTGTGAACTAGAAACTAAAATCGGGGCGGGGGGGGGTGCAGGGGGGCAGCTCCTTTCATCCTTTCACAGCACTGCTGATAAAACAGCTAGAAAGAGAATTAAAATTAATTAGTCTTTGAATTGTGCAGAAAATAGCATTAAAAACAAAGACAAAAAAAGTTCATTAGTAGAACCCATTGATTTCCCAGGTCTTTGAAATACATGGGAGGGATTAATTTGAAGTCTGACTGTTTGAAATTAAATTTACCCTTTCAAAACTTTAGCCTGGCCAGTCTATTTTATTTCCTTCTTTGAGGTATAATGCAAATGACATCAATTTGCCTCAGAATTGTTCTTCCAAGATAAAATAAATTTCCATTAAGCATGTGTTTCTGAGTCAACAGAGATGCAACAAAGTCTTTACTAGCCTTTTAAATAACAGAAAAAAATTACATCTAACTTGGTTATTTGTCTAAATATTAGTTTGACTCCTTTTTCGGTGAAAATAAAATAAATTCTCTAGATAAAGCAAGCTATAGTCCAAGAAGTAGGAAACAGGCAATACTTAGAGTACTGCTCAAATCAGTCTTCACTTACATCAAGAAAATGATTGCATATTTAGGCAGATATGCAATGCTAAGAAGACAGCCTACAATAAACTCACCCTGTCATTTTCAAGGAAGAGAAACCAAAACTGTGCTCACATACAAGAGCAACAGAACATTTTCTGGTTCATATTGTCTATCACAGTTTTCTTTCACTACCCCCACTTAGTAGTTGGGACTTAGCAAATAGAAACAACTCTAGTTACCTCTTACAAGGTAATCAAATTTAGTTGCATCACTTTATATGCACTACTCAAAAGTACTGAGTAATAAAGGGTTAAGCATTTTAAGGTAATTTTTCAATGTAATTGGGCAGAAGATAAGCAGTTGGTATAATTCTCCAGGGACCTACTTGAAAATATTAAATCCTGCACTGCACTTCAGAATATACTTTATACTGATTGGAGCTTCCAATTTTTCAGAGTAATCTCTAAGACATCTGAGATTTACCCTGAATCAATATTAAGAAAACAGTGCATTACAGTAATTACATTCCTCACTAACAGAGGACACAGATGTAGTAATATAATACCCACATAAAAGTGTCAGGAGAGCAGCATCATGAAGACTTTTTTATGTCTCAAAAATGTTTTAAAAATGCTGAAGAATTATCCCCTGAAAGTGTTGTTGCAACTTCTCTGTCCCCACTCATTTTAAATGTCCTGAAGTGACTGCAGCTTTGAGAATTTCTTGAGCTTTTAGAGAAAAAAAAATCTAGGGAGAAAGACAGGTATTTGCATTTCTCATCTCACTGACCATTAGACTGGAAATATGTAGAATACACCAGAAAACAACACGGAAATGGAAAACAGTCCCAGACATATTTCTCTGGTAATGTAAGAGTGTGTGCCACCTTCTCAGACTGAAGGGGTCCCCTTCCCATGCAGACCACATGCCCTTCACACCAGCTCCCACCTCTGGAACTCTATTTGGGTACCACATGCTGAAAAACCTTTGCAGTGCACTGCTAACCAGGTTTGCCATCCATATGACCTCCTCAAGCCTTGCAGGCACAGAGCCACAGAGCAGGGGAATAAGCACAAGCTCATTCCCCTAGTGCTGCTGAAGCTTTCATTAACCTCTGGAAAATGGTTAATGCATAGCAAATCTTCAAGATGCAGCAAGGAGCTTAGCAGGAAGAAATCTGATCTTATTTGACATCCTACAGGTCATAAGTCACTAATCTCTATATCAAAGACATCTCTCCCACTAAAGATGCCTCTTCCACTGGATTGAGAACAGAATAGGTATTTTTGAAACTGGGATCTAGAGAAACAGTACAAAGGCAGAAAAAACACTCAAGACAGCCCACTGCAGAAAGAAATGTTCTATCAGCTTCATCAGTGTGGTGCACACCCTAAGTGAGGGATATTAACCCAAACAAGGTGAAGCACAACTCTAGATTTTACTCTTGAGACTTCAACTTCAGTATTGCAGCTTAATGCTTCACATGCATCTTAAATCCTAGGCTTCCTTTACAAGCCTTATTTTTTTTTCCTTTTTAACTGACCTGGTTTTGGAGCAGTGAAAAATTCATAATGCTGTCTCAAACTGAATTTCCAAGTACAGCAGTGTGTGTTGAGGAAGCTGCCAGCACATTTAGGCAACTGATCTCTCCTGCTGAGAGGATCAGCAGAGCACACAGTATTTGAGGGCAGGCACAGACCAATAGCCTGGGAAACTACAGAAGAGGAACACTGCAGAGCTCCAAGCAATACAGACCTTACTACTGATCCACTGAAAGACAGTTATGTGAAAAAGCTGCTATATCTCAAATCCCTAAAACCCATGCTACTTTTCATATCACATTTAAACAGCAAAAACTTTCCTGAATTCAATGAATATTAATGTTAATAAATTTTGCTAGCATTTAATTTCATTAGCTAGTCTTATAGACATTTGTTGAGTATGTGTCCTGGAAGTCAGACTATTTATTACAATAATAATAATAATAATAATAATAATAATAATAATAATAATAATAATAATAATAATAATGCTCTTACTACTATTATTACTGTGAGAATGAAGGGTTATGTGAACTACGTTTCCTTAGAAAAAACAGAGCAAATCTGAGTAAAAAAGATGGTAACAGTTGATACTTTCTTAAAATGGTAATGAGTAACACACTCAATGTTGAAGCTTAGGGAAGAGATTTTGACAAATCTGCAAAAATGGAAATTAGGAATAAGTCCATGCTATGACAAGTAACTCTATCATTACATATAACTCTATGGATTACACAGATACTAATTACATTCCATGCTTTCAGGGAGCATAGATTCACTAAGGAAGCAGAAAGCCAATATATACAGAAGTACAGCAAATAAGCAAATAAGCAAATTTTAGAATATCTTTCAGCTATAATCTTTCCTGCAAGCATCCACTTCCATGACACAGTTCTGTGGACAACCACCACACACATAACACAATCCAAAATCCTAAGTTTATTTAAAAGTCTGTAGGTAAGAGACTCTAGTTTCTCACCTTTCCTCAATCTTTTCCTTAAAGAAATCTGCAGGAGAATTTCAGATTAGAATCCAGAAATGTATCTGAGACTAGAAATATGCAGATGACTTTATAAGCTATTTCTATTAGACTAAAATTCTGAAATAGCAATCTATTTTTAAATAGACAACAATGTAATGCTGCCAGCATTTCATTCTCTGACTAATCTCTCCTGGATTTGCTTAATGCTACACCCCTTTCCAGCAGCCTTCTATTGGCTCTAGGAAAAGCAGCTGCCTGAGTGATGCAGAACTCAATGCAAAGGAAAAAACTCTAGTTTCATTTTACTTTGTGAAGTGGAGGGGAAAGGACAATAGGAAATCAATCAGTTGAATTAGTTCACAACTAGTGTTTAAGAGAAAAGAGAAAGAAAAGAGAAAAAAAAATTGATAGAGTCAAAATATTATAAGAGTCTATACTACTTTAGTGGTGCGAGTTGCTTGAGCACAACTAAATTTTTTCCATTTATCATTGTAATTAAACTATAAAATCTATTGAGTGGGAGTTTTGTTAAGACACTTAAGAATGAAACTGCTGTTTAAGTGGTATGTATGTGAAATTATTTGCCATCAGGCAAACATACTGAGAAAAAAAAAGGCTTTCAAACCATGATGATGCTTTTGTATACTACTAAAGGCACACAGAGTGTCTTAACTAGTACTTAACTAGTGGTTCAAGTGATTGTGCATTTAAAAACATAAAGTTATAAGACCTGCTAAGGTTTCTAGGACAGCTTTTGCAAATAGAGGACAATAGGAACAAGAGACAGAGAGGAACACTCTGTTCAGTTTTTTCCAAATCCAGCAGGCTAACACCAGGAGGCCAGCAAGATAAAACAAGAAATGCTTATATTGCCTTGAAATCTGAAAAAAGTGCAGCTGGCCATCCAGAAGGTCCAAATCTCTCAGGACAAACCCTGACTTGTCAGGTGATGGGCAGGATGTCACCTGCTGTCAGGATGACAGTCAAGGCCTCTGGCAGTAAAAGGCAAAGTTCTCATGTGCTGGGTACCTCATCCCAAGCTCAAATTCACAATGGCAACATTTTTTTCC
The DNA here is from genome assembly GCF_037042795.1 of Molothrus aeneus. Lineage (NCBI taxonomy): Eukaryota > Metazoa > Chordata > Aves > Passeriformes > Icteridae > Molothrus > Molothrus aeneus. The sequence continues at coordinate 41,144,024 of NC_089680.1, forward strand.
CAGAGAAAGGACACTCTTCCATCTTCCTGATTATTAAAAAAATGCATCATGAGGAACTGCAGCATCAAGACCAAAATCTTGTTGCTCTTCACAGCATTTTACAAATGACATTATATAATTTTAGCACCACAGTGTGATAGCAGGAAACAGGTCAGGAAATGAAGACATGCAAAGAGATGAATGTTGTAACGGCTGTATTTTCAGGTAAAAGGGATTTGTTTGATCTCCTATATCCTCAATCTAGTAAATAAGTTCCATTAAGAGTCTGCAACCTCCCAGGGAGCAGACTCATGAGCAGCTCTGAAGAGGTGTATTTGAAGAAATTCTCCAGCAAGCATCTCAAAGTAGACACAATACTGTCCTGGTATAATATTACCTGGTGATGTACCAGAGCTAGAACTGCTCTGCTGGCACCAAGAATTTAAGATTGCAGCTTAAAGATTAACTGCTTTTCCTAGTTCCTCCAAAGGTCTCTGAATACTCACTGACAATATTTACTCGTGTCTCTCCACAGCAGCAGCATTTGTCAGTGCCACAGCACTAGCTGACAAAGAAAGAAAATGCATATCTCTTGCATCCTCTTCGTATAATTAGTACTTAACCCAGTTAATCACACCATTTAATCTGATGACACCATGCAGAGCTCAACAGGACTGAAAAGAGATTATTCTCATACCCTCTAAAGCACAGGGCTGGCATAATTTGGTTAACTGGGCCAAAGAACACCATATATTTCTCTCATATCTCTCAGTGTCTCTCATTTTTAAACCTAGGGGCACCCCTAACCACTCCAAAGACAAAGATACAGTTATTTACCATTCTATTCTTTAACACTGTTGAGTCATTTGTTCAACACAAAACCCAGAAAATCATTAATTTGAAAGCACTCTCCCAATTCAGAACCAGCATCAAGCCTATATCCTGCTCCTCTTGCACTTTAAAAATAGAATTTCATGATTTTTCATAGACATGACACAGAACTGAACATACACACCATGTGTGTGCACTGCCAATCCAAATCCAAGCAAAAAGACAACCACTCCTTGCTGTGCTTTCTTCTTGTCCATGAAAAGTAAACTAGACATGCATATAGACTTATTGTTCACTCTAGACAGTGTCACAGTTCCTGCTTTTTACTCCTGATAATGATACTTCTAATACTCCTTCAAGATGTTTTACATATTTTTCCTTTGTAACAAAAAAATGCACAAAAATTACTGCTTGTATGTACAGTTCACTGTACAGCAGTAAAGGAGTTAAGCCAACAGCTTTGGTGAATTGTTGCTGTACACCCAAGACAATCACACACAGATGACCACAAAGGTGAAACTGAACCTTGAAGATTGCTAGACCACAACTGCTAGCCCGATGGATGCAAGGAAAACAATGGAGTCTCTCATTTCTGATGAAGAGTGGATCTGTTCACATTTTCTATTTGAGTACCAACAATGGAATTTCTCATCATGTAAAGGAATTTTAACAATACATTTAATAATTCTGGAAGCTCTTACTACAGAACTAAATGTAAGACAGAGTTCTGAGTTTTAAAGTTTTGCAATAGTACTGAGTCAGATGAAAAAACATTTATACAGGAATTTCTCATATGGCTTGATGAGGCTGAGTTCCCTTCCTTCAGCCCACATGGGAATTCCAATACTAACAGAGTTTTCATGCAATGATTATTTCCAAGTAATTAAGACTTTCTTTTAATTCTGACTTCTAACTTAGTAATTAAAGGAACACAGAAAAAATACTGTTAATAGAGGCATTTTTTCATCCTTCCTCAGTGGTTTCACTGGATGACCTAGTGTTTGCAGTCCAATAATCAGACAAAAGACATATCTTTTGAGCATGTTCGTATCACTTCTGTACTGAAATGCATTTGTCAATCCCTCTATCAGCAGAATGTCTTACACAGATGAAAATCATAGTAGCAGATGTAAACCTTGACTGTACAAATTGTACATAGAACATGAGTGCAAATAATCTTTAAAATTCCAGAGGCCTTGGCAGACATCTCCTGTTCACAGCCCTGAAATCCCTTTCACACACCATGCTATATTTACTTTTGGGAGGATTAGTGGAGACCAAGCTGCCAAACTTCACAAAGCACTTCTGATAAAATTTCTGGGGAATTGTATTGCAACTAACTGTCATTTCAGTGTCCACCAGCTGAAGCAGGTACATCTGGACAAAACAAGTTCTGTATGCTTTTAAACAAAACAAACAAAACCAACAGAACCCACATCAAAAGAGCTTCTCAAAAACAGTCTCATGACTGGAACACTTACAGAGACCTTAGTGGTGTATTTGAATCCTGGTCCAGAGCCCAGAAGAAGGAATTCAGATTCAGTCTTTCAATGTTCTGTCACTGCTCAACTATCATATAAGCATTGAAAACCATTAAAGCAAATTTCTAGAAAGCTGGAGAGAAGGCAATTCAATGACTGTGATGCAGATCCACGCATCAGTTTACAAACACAAAAGTTATGTATGCAACTATCACATCCTCATGTGAAGGAAAGTTAAGAAATAATTTTTCAACATCAGGATTATGGGCACAGCTCTGTGGAAGACACCTGAATAAAGTAATGTGATATTTAGCAAGAGTTAAGCCTTTCAATGTGTTTGCTCTGCTAAGTACAGAAGCTTCAACACTTCCAATATATATCTCCATAAATGTTCAATATACTTTGTTTAACATCTATATTTTCATGTCATGTGTAGGCTACAGGTATTTCTTAACTTCAACATTTTATTTTTCTACCAAACATGTTCTCAAACAGTCATTGGATCCTGGGTCACCAAAGACCAGCAAAGAGGATGATATAATCCACATCTAGGAAAAAGGCCAAACCCAGTTTGTACTGATGCTCCTGCTATTTGATTACTAAGGGAAACTTGCATTTTATTTTTTTCTACTTAGCAAGGTTATCCGCTGTTTCAAGTGATATCAAGCAGCCAAAAGGGGGTTGGGGGTTGGGACACAAAAACATGAGAGATTAAAATTAAAAAAAAAAGCCAAAACTCAAAACTCCAAGTAAGAAGAAGAACAAAGACATTGACAACTTTTTACAGGAGTAATGATTTTCAGAAGTATTTTATTTCAATCTTAATTACAAATGAAATACTGTCAAGAGAAATCTCCAAACGGAGCTGATTATACTTCAAATTAAGATAAAAATTAGGCATTCATATCCTGCAAAAGAGCGGACACTTTGCACTAATACTACTTCTGAACTACTTTCCTTTGATGTTTTTTCAGAATATGGTCCTTGCAGAACCTGAGCATTTTTCAACTTGTCATGGATGCCCCCAGCCTCAGGGCAGCTCTCCAGGTGCAGCCCCTGCAGCCTCTGGGTGACACCTGCAGAAATGCAGTTCCAGTTACAAACACAAGCCCTTAATGATGAGAGTACAGCTGCCCTCTGCCCTCGCTGCAGCAGCACAGGTGAAGGAAGCCCAGGCCGAATGTGCTCCCTTCCAAGCAGAGGGACACAACACATGCAGGCACAGAGGTCTGCAATGTCTGTGTTCAGTGTGGTGCTGCAGCTGTGCAATGCTAAACATCCCTGGAAAACTGAAATCCCCGTGCTCCTTGTGGCATGCTTTTTGGCACCTTAAACAATCCTGCACGCTGCTGAGGGCAAGTAAAGCAAGACTTCCCCATTGAATGCTAACAGAAATGTACCACTGGGAATGAAACACGACTAAGTGATCGGCTCTCCTTCAGTGCAATTATGCCATGCTTGGGCAGAGAAGTAGAACTTTATTTAGGAGCAGAGCCCCAGGCTCAGTCCTACACTATAATTTTTGGTCTTGGGCATGAGCTGAAACAGACTCTTCAACCTGAGTTCTGGAAAACCAACCTCCTAAATGAGGATTCTGTGGAACCGATAACTAATGAGAAAACCCCAAATTTACACCACTCTGTTGTGTGTAAAAATGAAACTGAAAATAAGAAGCATGGTTACATTCTCCTTCTGTAATTATGAGCCCAGTTTCATGCTGCTCCTCTCAGCCCACAATTAGCTCAATTCATGGCAGCCTGGCAGGGCAGAGAAGCCTGGCAGTACAATCAACCCCTGTGAGACAAAGAAAAATGGATTTTTTCAATTGTGGTGTCCAAAAAACTAAACTGCCCTATCTACAGGCCTGCTGTAGAGGACAGGCCTGTCATTTTACACAAACACAGCCTCTCCAAGAGGCCACCTTGCACATATGAACTGAGCCTGCTCATCTTGACTCTGTGAGAACTTTCTCAAACACTGCAGTTCGTAAGTCCATTTCAGCAAGCTACAGGAAATGCAGTGGAAGTAACAATATAGTAATTGCAAAATAATAAAAGAGGGATCAGATCACATCAGTAGTAGTTGTCCTGATTTGTTCAAAGACAGATAAGTTTTCAAGCACACTCTACTACTCAAATGCCTGGCAGGTAATATGTTTTCTAATATGCTTCCAGATTAAACACAATCTTATTTTGCAATTGGAGCTTTAAAAGTCATGATAGTATCAGCACGCATTGCTGCACAGTGTAATAATTAGACTATCTTAATGAGGGACTAAAGAGTCCTTATACTTCTGATACAATCTCTAAAACATAAATGACATAATAATTTAGGCTGAGAACAATTATTTATTATAAACACCTGAAAAACATGGTGCTTGGGACACTGAGGCAAGTCATGCACTGCCATTACAACATGAAATTGCTCCATGGTATAACACTGTGTCTTTCTGAGAAGATCAGGGATGTATTGGCTGGACTCTGGGCACTATTTCCAGTGGAGTGAATAGAAAGCATTTAATCCAGCTGTTATCAATCTGCTCAGAACTGACGACTAATTTGGAAACTGGATTACACTGCACGCACATATTAATGCACTGCTGTACAGCTGCACGGATTTATGATTCCCATGACAACCAGCAGAAAATGTATCCCAGTAATTCTCCCCACTCAGAGCAGATCTGTCTCCATGCAGCACTAACAAGATTTACCACTAGCACAGTCATACTTTCAATGATTTCATTGCAGATATCTAGACTGGTATAATCTCTAACTCTCTCTGCATCTTAAAATACCAATTCACAACCAGAAGAGACGCTCATATGATGCACTAATGCTGCAAGCAATGAAAAGCCTTGGATACTATATGAAAAGTGTAATTTCTTAGAAAATATTAGTGGTTTCCAAATAATTTCCCAGGGCACTGAGTAAGTTGGTGCTTATTTTACCAACATAAGAAAATGAGTATTACCCTGTACTTCCCACACTAGGCATAGTCCTCTCATATTTCAAGCAAGTGATACACTGATTTCTATTTTGGAGTTTGGTAACTTGTTTTCCTTGCAATGAGAAGAGTCTTTGGTTTCATGCTTCAGGAGAGGAAGTCAGAAAACTGGACAGTATTTTCAGTTCTATCACTGCCTGCTTGCAGGATTATTTAGTCTGTGTAACCATGAAAAACACTGAAAAAAATTTAAAAAGAGGGAAAATAAAAGCTGTTTAGGTACTTCACAGTAAGTTAGAGGCTGAGCTAAATAATATTTGCCAAGTGTCCCAAGAGAGAGCTGTCTATGTATGAGGGACTATTTTCCTCCAAACACACAGAAGAGCCATGCTGGAGATTTTCTTAGTGTTAGCCAAGAATTTCAAAGGTTGATGTTTATTTCCCAACTCACAGAAAATATCAGGAAGAGAAGCAAACACACCCAGTTTCCAGGGCTTTGGAAGAACAGTGGAGCTAAAACTGGCCATGAAGAAATTGTGTGATGTTCCAGCTGTAGAGGAGCTAATCCCATCACTTGTCAGTATGGTTCGAAATCATGTGCTGTCCTTGGTTGTGTTCTTCCACCCCAGCATAACCTGGCCCAAAAAAAGGGAAACAACCCCAAATTCTCCCACAAAAAGCAACTTCTGAAGGTGTACCTTACAAACATCTTTTTCACATGTACTCCTCCAGATAAAGCACTACAGCTGTCTCAATTCTGCATTTCCTTGGGTCAGCACCTCGTGGAGTGGGAACATGGGGCAGCCCCACACCAGAGCATTTTCTCAGTGGTAAAGTCCAGAAAATGCTTCCATGAAGTTCAACGTACAGGAACCAAAGAAAAATCTTTTTTAGCAAAGGGCCAATAGATCAGCTTATTGTAATGTGGCTGCAGTATGAAAAAAACCAATTATCTGCCAGTGCAATTTAATTGCCTTCAAAACAGAATCAGTACATTTTAATGTGTTATGATGAGTTATTTGTATTTGCAATAGTGCAGATCCTGTGTTAGTTCACAAAATCACTGTTTTTCCATCCGGCAAAGCTAAGGACTCCACAACTGGACATTTTTTTGAACACTCACCCCAGAGCTGCAGTTTTAAAACAACACACTGAAAAGATCTCAAACAAGCAAATGTAAGGAGAACTGGCACGTTCGGGTATTTTATTTCCTAACTCCCAAACAGACTGCCTATCTAGGACAAAAATCTGAAGTCCTCACCTCTATTTGTTGGATAAGGCACTATTTAGAAAACAGCCGCCAATGAATGAAAGACAGTAGATGATAAAATTAACTTATTCAGGAAAAATAAATAATCTCAACCAAATTGTTTGCTCATTTCCATTCATGAGATTGCTCAAGCCCTGGAACTGCTGTAGATCTGACAAAATACTTTAAAATAAATTATGTAGTGCAAGAAAAAAAAATGTAATTTAGGATCCTTTTTGATAGATTTCCTAAATGCAGGTGGAGTTTTTTTATATACACGTGAGCAAATACTCTTCTCTTTCTGATAACAAGCACCAGTTTTTAGTTTTTCTGAACCGGGACTACCAAAAGAGGCTGTAACATCTGTGCATCCATAATGTCAACAAATCTGCTTGTTGTAGATGAACTGAGATGCCAGACTACATCCTCAAAGGAGCAAGTCCCGAAAGGACAGGTTTGCTCTGATGGGGACTGCACCTCCTCCTGCTATGAAGTTGCAGGAACACCGACAGCACTGTCCAAATTAACCACCCAGCCCAGAAAACAGTGCAGCATGTCCCTGCTCCTGCCACGGAATTTGTCGTGTGTTTTGTAGGTCAAACAGGGGATGAAATTTCTTTGAATCAAAACGGTTTTTTTCCCCCTCAGGCTCCAGTTAGCCCCAAGTGTGAGAGGGTCTCAGATAAAATAAGCGTATGCCTCCAAAAGTCTACATTTAATTAACAACTGGAACCCGGGGGGCTCATACCAGATACAGCCTCATGATGCCGAGGGGTTTGCAGAGGCTTGGCATTAGGAAGATGGGGGATGCTGCACCGCAGATTGTCTAGGGTTGAGGGGCCTCTGGAGATCATCCAGCGCAAGGCCCTGCCAAGGCAAGATCACCCGGGGCAGGTGACACCGGCAAGGCGTCCAGATGGGTTTGGAGTGTCTCCATGACTCCACTTCGCCAGTGTACTTCGTCTCTAGGCAAACCAACACACAGGCTGAAACAACAGCGACGCGCTATCACTAACACTACTTAAACACCTCCAGCGGCACTGCGGCGAAGCCTGGCTGAGCTCCCTGCGAGAAGCGCCACCTGCCTTCCGCTGGGCCCCGCCGGCGCGGCGCGGCCCGGCCCGGGCTGCTACCGCGGCCCTCGGCCCCGCCCGGCGCCGCCATTTGCTGCTCTGGGCGGCCGCGCCATTTCCCCGCCTCCCGGCGGCGCGGCCCGGGGGCTCCCGGTGGCCCGCAACCTTCCCTGCTCCTGTGGGCTCCGCTGGTTGGGAACGGGCACGAAGGACTCCGGCAAAAATCTAGGGTTCAGCCACTTGGGAAGGAAGTTACAGGGGAGGAGGGACGGCTCTCTGTAGCAGTTTTCCAGAGGAGAGTCTTCCTCCGTGTCCCTCAGGGTGAGGAGCGGACACCGGCCTCCCGCCCGGCCTCACGGGCAGCCGAGACAGACTGTGCTGGGCACTACCGCGGAGCACCGCTCCTCTCCTGCAAATCCCCTGAACTGTGCTGGAAAGGGGACAGCAAACAGAACCAAGAAACAGCCCAGCTGTGCTTACCAACCACGGCCTTGCTGGCAGTAGCATGGAATTGCTCAATTTACCCTCGACTGAAAAACTACACAAAAGTTAGTTTTGTTGGTCAGATGCATAGTCAGATTGTTACTTTAATTCCACCGAGACAGACTTTGTCTATATGCATTTATACATAAAAGGTATAGAGGCTCGGCAGCTAACCAAACAGGCCAGTCCCCTCCACAGTTATCAGAAGACAAGCTGCTTATCAGAAGCCAGGTATAAATATAATAGCTAAAATTTACTCTCGTGATCAGTGTTGGGCCACATCCTTTCCTCTACACAGAATCTCATCACAGATTACTTGCATCTCAGAAAACACAAAACATAATTTAAAAAAATGCAAGTTACATTAATCAAATTGTTTGAAATTTTAATTGCAATTCATGTTTTTTTTGCAACAGTTGCTCAAAGGCTATGATGAAACACAATAATATTGAATGAAACTAAATAAAAGCACAAATACCAGGAAACAGTTCAGCATTTGAAGATAGAATAGAAAAGCCTGATTTTAACTAAGATCTAAAGTATTACCAAGAGCAGTAGGGACTGTCCTTGCAAAAATTCTTCCCTTAATTTAAGGCTTTGAAAGAAAAGTTTCTTCAGCAGTTTGGAGCACCTCTAACCTCCAGCAGTAATTAAGACATTCTTAACATCCTTGACCAAACAAGCATTTTCTAAAAGATTCTAACTTTACAATAAAAAGCTACGAATCATATTAAAAATGAGATTGATCTTTAACACTGGAACTTGGCACTTAATTGCCAGTCATTCAGCTGTTTCTAATATATTGGATGAAACAAATAATGCAACATTTAATGGTTGGTATTGTTTTATTTTCTAATATTGATTAAACTATTTACATTTCTACTTTTCAATCCACAGTTTAGCACTCATACCTATGGCTTTTACTTTTATGTTTAGCACATCTTTTTGTCAAGTGTCAGAATTTAATTAAAAAAACCCAAGAACCTGATACCATATAGACAAGTCTCTGTTTATGTTTAAACATATTCATTTTCAAAAATGATTATTTATAAAAGAAGAGCCTGCTTGTAGCTTTCTTCCAAATCATGTTTATCACAGACTATACCAAGCTCTTCCTATTTTTAAGTGTCCCATTTAGTATGTCCTGCTGCCTCCAAGTGAAGTCTGTTCCCTCCCTCAGCCCCCCGCCTTTAAATTTAATGCAAAAAGAAAATCAGTAACCAGCAATTTCAAGCAAAAATATAAAGCACTATAACATTACCTACACTGCCTTTCACACAACTAAGTTCTCAAAAACTCTAGAAACTTTGTGGAAATTTAACCACTCATTGTTGAAAAGGCACAGGACTTTTGTGCTCAGAGACCTCCAGCAACAGTGCTTTTAGCCCAGCCTGAAAGTTAAGATCCAAAAATTCACAGGTGCATAATTGCCACTTACAGCAGAACCCCTCAGATTTTACGGACTCTCCTGCCACAGATATCCTGCAAATTTATACAAGACTTTGCCTCTACTGCAAGAGGAAAAGAGGTGAAATTATTCTTACATAAGCCCAGGAATGGTGTGATGATACAATGATACAAGTTGTTCATTGCTAAAAGTCTCACAAAGTTGTCCATGTCTTGTGGTAGTTTCTGTTTCATGGCACTACATGAACGGGGAAATATTTTTCACATATGAGAGAAGTTTAATTGTACATGAAGAAAGCTAATTTTGGTCCACTTGTCCAGCTCCATATGGACAGCATATTGGAAAGGTGACCAGTGACGGTTCAAAAACCAATGCAAAAGTTAACAAAAATAATTTGGTATTTAATTCTTAAAACTGCAGTGTCATTATGTGTCCTACTCATCCACTTTTGCATTTTGTGTATCCACTAATTGTTGTGTTTCTAAGTCTTCAGCTTGCTCATGATGTTCCTTATCTGCATCATCTGCTTCATTATGATCCTTTTCTTCTGCTTCTCCTTGATCAACACTTCGATATTCTACTTGTTCAAGGTCTGTTCCATCTATAAGTTCTGCTTGTACTTCTTCCATCTGTATTTGATTTACATGCTCGACATGTAACTGCTCCACATGAACTTCAGCACCTTGTTCAGTCTGAATGTGTTCAACTTCCAAGTAACTAATCTGCACCTGTTCCTGCAGTTCCTCCATCTGTGTGCCTTTTACTTGATTGTCCTGTATGAGATCCTGGTGCATCTGCTCCACAGTTACCTGTGCAGGATCCACTTGTACCTGAATTACTGGTAGGACATGCACTTGCTCAACTTGTTCTATTATAGTCATTGACGTTACTGGTTCAGCTTCCATAGCTTCCACTGGAAGAACCTCTTCTGTCACTAATAGTTCTGAAATATTGTGCATTTCTTTGAGATGCCTTCTCAGCTCACTGCCTTGCATAAACCACAGATCACATAAGGTACAGTGGTTGGGTTTGTCACCAGTGTGTATTACCAAGTGGTCTTTGAACTGATCCCAGCTGTTAAATACGCTGTTACAAACCTGAAATGAAAGATAGAGCGTGTTAAACAGTGCCAACAGGAATGTGACAAAATACAGTGCCTATCTGAGATCATGGCTTCACATTGTATACCTTCTTGCTACTTGGATTCAAAAAACATACATTTTAGAGGTAAAAGCTGAGAAGAAAGCTTCAAATGAACAGAAGACTTGATATTTATTTATTATTTTTTAAGAATGGTGATCTATTTTGAGTTGTGCATGTATAAGATACCTACAAAATTCACAAGTCAGAAGAGCATTTGAAAGTTTTCTCATCTGATATTCATGTATGTATCATACCCCAATCAATACATGTCTGGTACTAGAGTTTTGGGTGTACAAATATTTATGCATTAATAGGGTGCACTGAAAGTGTAATGCAGACTGTTGTTTTACTGACATTCTAGATGCAGTACTACTGAACAACTTTTCCTTATCAGTTTTCACTTGCTCATGACATTGTGAGGTTTAAAAGGCTAGGCTGAAGTCTCACATTTTGTGATTCAAAAAAAAACCCACTTGAATTTTTTCAGCAGATAAAACTTTTAAAACTCCATCCCTCTCATTCTCTTCCAGCCAAAAGTACTGCCTCAACATCAGACATACTGTTTTGACAAAGCACATGAGCTCCCTTCCCTTCAGCTGGCACTGGAGGTAAATAGCTGGAAAACAACACACAGACTGCAGAAATAAAAGAGATGCAGTGTAGAGGAGACAGAAGAGTGGGGTGGAGTCAGTCTTGGAGTAAAAAAGCCCACAGGCTCAAGAGTCTTTGTCCATGGAAATGTGTTTCGCTGTAGAAAGCAACAAGAACACATATCAACATCCCTTAACTGTTGACAAACAGGATGTTGTAACTCTTCATGATTTTCAGTAACTGCACAGAAAGGTGATGGAGGGAGTATCTAACAGGATTAACTCAAGAGCAGGTCTGTGTAGTCAAGACAAGTATCTCCATTTTGCTGCTGAAGTCAGCTAAAAGGGGTTGTAATACTATTGCCACACATTTTTTTCCCCAGGCTCACATTTCAGAAGGAGATTACACATACAGTTTTTAAAATACTAATATTATAGATAAGCACTCAAAATTACTTAGTCATACATAAAGCTAATGGCTATCAGCAATGCCCAGGCACACAATTACTGTTCTTGCCACACAGAATCTAATTCAGTTTTCAAGGCATACACCTGAAGAGCACAAAAGGACTCATCAAGGAAGCACAACTTTTCCTCATCTTTGTTCAGTGAACAAAGATTGGTTCAAATTTAGTTCTAAAGAGAAAAACTAAAAATTCATCCAGGAATTGCTGCAGTTTCTGCAGGCTGAAGGGACACAAATCCACATTCACAACATCCGTGAGAGGAAGAAGAAATTTACAAAATGAGTTATGACTTGAATCAGCTCTTTAAAAGTGAAGTAAGATTTATCTCAACAGTTTTTCAAAGGTCAGTTACATATAGTGACCAAGTAAGTGCCCTAGCAATCTCTACAGCATTTATTTTGCTTAAAAAATACTACAGACTGCCATAATAAATTTGAATTACTTTCCAGACAAAATCAGTATGTTTGGTATCAAATAGAGAATAACAGAACAAGAAATTAAACAATAATTTGTATTTTGGACTTTACTTTGGGCTTTACTTTTTGTGAAGCATGCTTAGAAGTGGGAAAGGCCTAGGTTAGTGTATCAAGAATCTTGAAAAAGAAGCGCATGTAAAATGCAGCCTACCCAGAAGAATCTCTACGATTGTAAGTATTAGAGGCTCCACATCAGTAATTCCAAATTTTAAATGGGGATACTTAGATGTGAGGATTTATCTGCATATTGTGGTTAATGTGATCCAAAGACCTCACTACTGTCTACAACTTCCTCGTTAGAAGAGGGGGTACAGGCACTGATCTCTTCTCTGTGGTTACCAGTGACAGGGCCCGAGGGAATGGCCTGAAGTTGTGCCAGTTAGGCTGGATATCAAAAACGGTTCTTCACCCAGAGGGTGTTTGGGCACTGGAACAGCTCCCCGGGGCAGTGCTCACAGCACCAGCCTGACAGAGCTCAAGAAGCGTTTGGTAAATGCTCTCAGGCACAGGGTGTGATTTGGGATATCCTGTGCAAGGCTGGAAGTTGGACTCAATCCTTGTGCGTCCCTTCCAAACCAGCATATTCTGTGATTTTGTGATTCAATATTATTTTACAGAAGTAGCTCTTAGAGACATAAGCCACTCTCATTGCCTCTCCTGTTCAGTCCTCCCATGCTCCTTGAAAGAGGGAGGCACCTAACCTATTTCCATTTCCTACCTGACATTCATACAGCTTCTTTCTTCCCTTTTTAGCACCAGCTCCAGACTGACAGGCTGTCAGGTGACATTTCAGTGTGCTATTCCGAGCAAAACGTTCATGGCAGTTTGGACATTCAAAGGGTTTTTCACCTGTTGAGACAGATACAAGGATTTGTAAGTGTATAAAACCACCCAGTCTTCTTTCAGGTCTCTCCCTCTCTTTCTCGCTCATCTAGGTTGATAAATGCACTGTAAAGATGTGGCCAACAGGATTGTTCTGCAGCAAAAAAGATGAAAATAAAATATAAAAGGGCAAAAAACTGATGTAGATTCTTAAGTCTCATTTAGAAGAAAACCAACGTAACAATTACCAGTAGCTTTTAAGGTATTTGTGGAAATTATATTAGTATTCTGGTAAAATATTTTAAACACTTTATTTCACACTTTTCATCTGATAATAGTTACAATTAAAGAATCAACATAAGTCAATACACAAAGTGACATATTAAAGAAGGAAGAATTTAAATAGTACAATCTTTTATTTGCAGTAATAACAGCTTATGCTTGAAACTGAGCTCCAGAAAACGAAGCTGGCACAGAATGATTGTGAAATAACAGTGCATCAATACTAAAACAAAAAAAACCCTGCATCCAACTTTGCCCCAAAATACATGGAAGAGAAAGCACATAAATGGGCACAAGCAAGATGAAAATTCCTCTCAGTTTGGCCATTTCAACCATGGTATCAAACATAGAAGCCAGCTAAGGACAACAGCAGGGGAAGCTGAAAGCAGGTCTTTTTATCATCCAAGGTACTATGCTGTCATCAAGTGGTAATGAACAAAGGGTGTTGCACCATGCACAAACACAGTGACATTCAAGCAAATTAAATTACAAAAAAACCTAGAAGAGCGTGTTTCCTCTGAAAGGCTGTAATAATCTGTATAGGTACTGCCACCAATACTACTACTGAAACAGATAATGAACTCAAAAGAGGCTGAGCCATTTCAGGGAATACCATGAGGATCAATCCTAGCTAGTTTAAGAGCATGCATTTTCAGGCATGCAATACTTATTGGACATTGCAGTGGAAAAACAATCTTCAGAAATATATTTACAAGTTCCTAATTAGCTTTTCAAAAGAAATTCACAAATAGGTGAAGTGTCACTTATACACCTGAAAGCTACAAAAAGATGTTAAATGGTGGGAACATTCCCCTCAATGGTTACAAAATGCTACATATTTGGTGAGTGTAGTACTGAGAAAGAAAACGGAGTGTAGTACGGAGAGAGGAAACGGAGAGGAATGCTAAACTGCCTTCAGTGTGGCAGGTCAAAAATCATGGATTAGTTGATGGGTTTGGAACTAGATGATCTTCAAGGTTCCTACCAAAGCAAACCATTCTGTAATCCTATGATTCTACAGAGCATGTGTGGATGACCAAAGAGCTTTTGGACAAACTCAAACACAAAAAGGAAGTCCATGGGACCTGAAGAGATGCATCTGCTGGTCTTGAGAGAACTGGTGAAGAAGTTGGTAATCAACTATCCATAAAATTAGAGGCGTGGCAGTCTGGTGAAGTTCAAGATGACTGGAGAAGCAGAAGCACAACCCTTTGAAAACAGGGACATAAGGAAGAGTTGGGGAACTACAGGCCAGTCAGTCTCACCTCCATGCCCTAAAAATCATGGAGCAGATCCTCCTGGTAGCTCTGCTGTGAAGACAGGCTGAAAGCCTTGGGATTGTTCAACCTGAAGAAGAAAAGGCTTCAAGGAGGTCTATGAGCACCTTCCAGTGCCTATAGGCAGTCTACAGGAAGGCTGGAAAGGGACTTTTAAGAGAATGTAGTGATAATGACAAAGGTGGAATGGCCTTAAGCCAAAACAGAGTAGGTTTAGGTTAGATATTAGGAAGAAATTATTTTCTCAGAGGGTGGTGATGCACTGGATCAAGTTTCCCAGAGAAGCTGTGGTTATCCTCTCTATGAGATATGTTCAGGGCCAGGCTGGATGTGGCTCGCAGCAACCTGGTCTAGTGGAAGGTAGCCTGCCCATGGCCCCAGAGGTTTGAACCAAGTGATATGTAAGGTCCCTTCCAACCCAAGCCATTTTATCAACCTATTACTGCCCCACTGCTATTTCAATGTAATTGCTGGTATAGTGATTGAACAGCAACAGGATAAAATATTTTAGGGCATTTTCTCACAGGCCTTTCAAGTTCATTTTAGCATTCAACCAGTGCTGTACAGAACTCAGAATTTAGAAAGCCTGTAACAGAATGGGAGCTTTTTCATTCTCCTTAGGAGACCACAGTTAAATGCTGATATCTGTTCTGATTTTAAGCTTAAGGCTTTTGAAAATGTTAAACTGTAAGTAATTACATTCCATATGTTATACTTATTAGATCAATACATATTAGTAAGTATTTTGCACCTCTTGTGATATGCTAACTTGCTTTGAATTGAAAATACTTTCTTTGGAAGAGCAACCAACATATTACATAGTTTGGATTACTCTGGTTATCTGCCACAATTTTTTTTCCAAATAGATTTTTGCTTAGTGTTTTTTGCTAATAGTTTTTTCTAACTGCTGATTTTTTAGCACCTGTTTGAATTGCTTATAATGGAGAAACACTCCCTGCTTTACAGGGAATAAGAACTTCCCAAAGCTTGTTTATAAAAGGAACTTTTAAGAGACTATTGGGAATAGACTGGACACTGCCCTATATTAATACTCAGCAGTCCCATACACAGATACATTCTAATTAAATTAATTATACATTCTAATGAAAAGGCTTTAACAATAACAAACTGCAAAAGAAATACAGCTGCTACCCTCCATTAAACTTTTATTTATGACTCATGACTGGCATATTAAACAAAAACATCTGGAAGATCAAGATGACATATATTTTACATTCAGTTATTTGTGTCATTTTCAGTGTCTGTTCAGTCAGCTTACTTTTCAGTGAGATGAAGAGGCAATCTCCTATACTAAAAAGAAGAAGGGAGGACCACAAGTCACTTTGTACTCAAAAGATTTTTGCTACCCAGATTTCAAAGAGGCAGATTTCACAGTAAAAAAGTGTACTATTATGACTAGAAATGTTTTGCCAGTTTTAGTAGTTTTGCATAATTAACCAAGAAAATTCAAATCATAGATGAGATGAGACAAGAGCAAATGTGAAACTTTCTAAACATGATGGTACAAGACATAATTCTTTGAGGGTATTTTATGTCTAATAGGCATTTGCTCAGAAGTTCTGTTAGATAAAGAAACTCTCTAGACTGTATTCCACAAAGAACATTGTGATTCAAATAATATTTCAACAGAAATATTTACTAGAAAATTTTGAAAATAAAAGTAGTTCTTCAGTTTGGTGTTTCTGAAGAAGGGAACATGACTTAAGGGAGTATTTTGAAAAAAAAATCTCTAAGATTTAACAGACTTGATAGAGAAGTTTCTTTACTACTTTCTAGTTTTAGGTGCCTATTTTTAATTGACTCAATCCGCCAAGTTTCCAACACCAATGGAAAACAAAAAAAAAAACATGAACAAACAAAAATACATACCACCATTTTCATTATAACTAGAAGCCAAGTATTTCTAGCACTCATGACTCATTGATTGTCTTCAACATGTTATCTATTTCCCCAAAACATGCAAAAGCCCAAAATACTAGAAGGAAGGCCACAATCACAGGACTGTAGCAGTGTTCTTACCTGTGTGCTTCCGAAGGTGCTCTTTAAAATGCCCAAAATGGTCAAACTGCTTGTCACAGTACTGGCATACATGTATTTTCTTGCCAGGTCTTTGCTTCTTGCTGGCACCACCTTCATCAAGGTGGTAACAGGTGAGGTGCTGTTTCAAAGCACTCTCTCGTAGGTATCTTTTATTGCATATGTCACATTTGTAATTCTCAGTAGAGTGTGTTTTCATGTGTTCCTTAAAATGGTAAAACAATTTAAATGAACGGTTACATTTCTCACAGTGGAATAAATTGTTCATGTGTGACAGCTGAAGTTCCACAATTTCAATACCTTCTACCTGTTTGCACGAGGGGTCAGTTGCACTATCACCTTCTTCTTGCATCTGGCATTTTCTCTCTCCCTGACGATACTTGCTGGTGATATCTGCCAAAAGAGCCAAAGCAGATTCATCTGATGTACCTGTTGACTGTATGTACTTTATGGATTGCTCTGCAGAAGCTACTTCTTCAAGGGTTTCAATGCTGTCATCCTCCACTTTCATCGTCCCTTCAGCAATCTCAACCTCAATTTCAACAGGCTCTGATTCTGCAGATGGCAGTGTTTCTGTGATAACATTAGAGGTTTCAGCAATCTTCCTCTTTTTCGGTTTATTTTTACCTTGTGCTTCATTTGATTCTAAGGGTGATGAATTTTCTTTGTTCCTGAAAAACATTTGCATAAACATGGTTAAGGTCAATTAACAACGACATAAAAATTCCTGTCTAGTAATCTAGGTTCTGCATCCAACACTCCCCGAGCTGTTTCTTGAAGTTGAATGATGACCACATTATCTGTGTGCACATCAGACATATAATCTGTGCTAATTTGTCCTTAATCTACACTCCTTAGTGCAGTAAAATAACATTGTTAAAGCTGATAAAATACTTTAAAGTATTTAAAGTAAATAGCTCTGCTTCAATGATACAAAGCATCTAGAAGAAAAGGCAGTTAACCTAATGACTTATGTAGAAATTTGTGAAATTCTCTACTTGGAAAGAAAACTCCTCTAAAATAATTAATTCTTTGGCCTGCCTACTCAGAAATAAGGTTTAAGTCCCTCCTATGCCATTCACCTCTTAAACTCTGGATTGTGTGCAACTGCAAGCAGTACTTAGAGCTTGTCAGAAAACACTTTAGCAGTCACTTCACATGATGCTTATAC
Organism: Molothrus aeneus; assembly: GCF_037042795.1. Taxonomy (NCBI): domain Eukaryota; kingdom Metazoa; phylum Chordata; class Aves; order Passeriformes; family Icteridae; genus Molothrus; species Molothrus aeneus. Next base: position 41,161,757 of record NC_089680.1, read on the forward strand.
ACACACGGGTTAACACATCCCATAATTCAGGAAGGCACATGCTAATAGCTGACATTAAAAACAGGATGTGAAAGGGGTATTCTAGTTTAATTTCTGGGCTTAAACGCACCCTCAGTTCTGTGCTGTTCTCTCTGCATAACACACACACAATCCCCTTCCTCCAAAATGTTAGGGATGGCATAGCATCTCAGACACAGCTGAGTGGGTCAATGCTTTCAAGTCATCCACAGCACTACTGTGCTGGAGGTTTTACTACTGATCATCAGTTTCAAAAATAAGTGGCTATCTTCCCATCAAATAGACTGACTGGAGTAAGCTGTGCTTTTACCCTTCTTCTGCACCAGGATGAATCCTTTCACGTAATGCACTCCCCCCATCACTTCCAGGCTTTCTAGTTACAAGAGACAAGACTTTGCCCAGTATCTCCAAGTCATATTGTCAGATGTGTAACTAATGATGTAATGCAGGCCACAGCTTATAAATGTCACCTTAGTGTGTTCACACACAGGAAAACAGAGTAGCTAAACCCAGTTTCATATAGCCTGGATTTCTGATGTCTACCAGATCACAGGCACATTGCAAGGAGCTCCTGGATCACATTCCAAAAGCAACTAGTGTAGCATGTAGAAGGAATGAGAACATGAGAGTACTTTATGGAAGTGAAATGGAAGAAAGAGGATGAAAAACAGCATGATGGGACTGGCACCCACTTTTTTCAAGCTAGATTTTGGCAGTGGATTACAGTTCCTGGTACTGGATAACAGATGCAAACAGCAACATTTGATTGAGTATTGAACCCAGATAAAACTGACTTTAACAGTTACATTCATTCAAGAAGGTTGAGAGGTTAATTTTGCAGCAAGAGGTTTATTCTGAGTTTATTCTCTCAGAAAGAGCAAAAAAGCTACACAAAATCAAAACACCACAAAACAAAACAAGAACCATAAAATTAAAACAAGAACAAAATTGTTAATGTAGTCTGATTACCAGAGACACATTGTCACTGCACAGTCAGCTGTCAATCAGGTGTGGGCCATCAGACAGCACAGAGACCAACTATCAGCTACCACAGAGTCACAGCCCTACAACATCAGCAACATTTAGAAGCCATGTCACTTGTCATCATGTTCTAGCCCAATGAATGTGACATTCTTGTTTTATCCTGTGTAATGCTGAAATGTATGTTACAGTAGAAGAATATATGGTTCTACACAACTTAAGGAGGTTCCAGTATAAGGAACAGCACTGCAAAATACTGGCAGCTAGCTCTTGCACAAGCCTTATTGAGACTCTCTCCTTCAGTGTTGGGAAGAAAAAGAGGCTTATGTGCTTACCTGATTTCAAGTGCTTTGATTGCTTCCAGCATCTGTAGATACTCTGCAGCTTTCCAAACATCATTTGCTTCTTCCTCACCTTGTACCATTAGCTTTGCTGTATAGGTGAACTCAATTAGGTGACGAAATGCCATGTTACTTACACCTGTGTACAGGCAACAGAAACAAGTTACCTTTAACAATTCTGCAGCCTTATGTTCCCAATGAATCTTGCACACTTGCCTGCACCCCACTTTGATAACAGCACTGTAGTCACCAGTTTCATAAACCTCACACCCTTAAATGGCACCACTGAATGGTTTAGGTTGGAATAGACCTTTATAATCACCTAGTTCCAACCTCTCCCATGTTGGAATAAAAAAACCTACTAGAAAAACATAGTCTGAACAACTGTGCAGTTTTGCCATGACAAAGATAAAAGGAATGATAAGATGGAAAAAAGTTGTTTCAGTAATATATAGATTTAAACACAAAAATACTATTCCTGGAGGCTGAAATGCTGCTCCAAGAATTTCATTTCCTCCCTGCCTATCACATAAATATTACCCCATGTTTGCCCTGCTCTTGCATCCCAGCATCCCAGCCAAGGCATTTGCCATTGGCCATCACTGACAGCCTTTTTCAGCTGACCAGAATGGCTTTTCTCTGGGAAAGCTTTTGTGTAGTACTGCTAGTCCTAACATATAAAGGGTATGCCTGACCTTCACTGGATATGTATAAGGGGAAAAAGGGGGAAAAAGCACCACATAATCTCACATTTTCCCTTCCAATATATTTACTTGGAATTAAATTGTTCTCATTTTGATTTTTTTTCAGGGGGTTTTCTTTCCAGTGATGGTAACAGTCTCAGAACAACTCAAGAGCTAAGATCTAGAAAGTTAACTTTCAATAACCAAGCATGTTCAAGTGTTCAAGGCCAGACTGGATATGGCCTTGACAACCTGGTCTAGTGGGAGGCAAGCCTTCCCATGGAAGGGGAGGTTGGGCCTAGATGATCTTAACATTCTACACTCCGACCCTAAACATTCTATGATTCTATGCACTAGCCTCTACTCAGGATGCTACAATAATTTCCAGCTTGAGCACACAACTCTGAATGCTTTTATTTGCACAAGTCAGATTACCTTCAATCTCCACCAAAGGCTCCTGAGTGAAATCTTGGAAGAATTTGTGGAAGAACTGGCTACAGGCAGCAAGAACTGCCTTATGAGCTTTAAAATGGTGACCTGCAAAGGGAGACAAAAAGTTTGGTTTAAGGTAACACCTTCCTCCCTTCATAGTGCACATGCAGAAAAAAAGAGCACCCAGTGTAAACATTATTCCAGCAGCATATAGAGAGTGATTCTCCTTGTAACACAGGATAGTACTGCAGCTGGCTTGTCCCTTCTCACACAGAACCTTGCTGACATTGCTGACCTGGCTAAAGCTCTGCAACTCAACCAGCTGGACAACTCACTCACTCACTCACTCACTCACTCACTCACTCACTCACTCACTCACTCACTCACTCTTCAGATATTTAAGAAATGAATTATGGGAAATTTCTATGCAAACTTTTCTTGCTGTATCTTGGGCTTAGCTCTGTATGTCTCATGTTTTTGTTGCTCCTACAAACTGATATATGTTATCACCGCCACCAATATAAACACCACAGAACAAAAGTGGTTCTGCTCTATTCTTTCTGTCTTCCAGAGTCTGTATTTCTTCTCCCCAGTGGAGGCATGCACATTCATGGGGCTCAGTGGTACAGGGATAAAGGAAGGAGCAAGATTAGAACCACACAGCTGCACACAAAACCAGCTCTGAGTTCAACACATGGATTTGGTAATGACAGAGCAGGAGCAAACATAGGAAAAGCACTATCAGTGAAACCGTGGCTGTTCCTGAAGAATATTTTTTTTTTTCTTCATTTGCTTACCTCCTTCTAATCTGGACTCTGCAGGATCCTTTTTCTTCAAGTGAGTTGCTGCTATCCTTTTAAAGATCAGGTGCAACTCCTTTAGCTAAATCTGTCCTAGTGGACACTGCCTATATTCCCTGTAGTGTTCATCCCTTCTAAAATATGTTTGGAATATGAAGCAGACTTAAATGATCTAATACATACCACCTTTTCTAAGGAAATAATAAGCACTTGTATCTTCATCATCCTTTTAAAACAGTTCTTATGCTCTTAGAACACATACAAAAAGTGTGTGCTTCTACCCTTTTAAAAGTCTACATTAAAAACATTAAAATAGTAGACAGATACCAGAGAAGCTGCTATGAGAAGTAAGTATTATTTCAAGGCGTAGGTTTTTTTTTATTTAAACACAGTATTTGTAAAAGTTCTCTGCATGCAGTCAGACAACTCAAGTCACAGAAAAATATTTTAACAATGTTTTGGGAATCCTTAGCACATTAAATATACCATGGCAGTTTTGAAGAGGGCTTCTATCTGAAAACATTTTAGTCTCTTGTTTGGGAAAGCAGAAGTAAAATTACTAACCACTATGATGAAACTTTCCAAGTAACTTGCACACAGGTACAGAACCAAGAATTGATTCACAGCCCCATCTGACATGTGACCATGAAAAATCCAAGAGCATCCCAGCACAGCTTTCAAAATTCTCTAATACCAACTAGTTGTCAGGCCTGTACATACCATCGACGATCAGAGTGATATCTGTAAACTGGTCCTGCTCACGTTGTTCATTCAGCCTATCCAAAATAACTTTATAGTGCTCAGGGAATTCCTGGATACATTCCATCGTTTCCTCAGCTTCCATGGCAAAAGGCCTGGTCTGCAAAACAAATGTAGTAGGAGCGAAAGAATACTGTGCCAGTCAGTAAATACTGTGCAGAGTCAGGTTATTATACAAATGTGAACTAACTAGCACTTGGCCAGGACTTTAAAACCAATCGAAAAACTGTCTTGCTTGCTTTTTTATCCAATGTTAGCTGACAGGTAGGAAATGGCACAGTTAAGGATGTAGAATATTCTTATTTGGACACATGAAGAAACAGCCAAAGTGAGTATTTCTTTATCCTACAGATTCAGCAGGGATCCACCAACCTCAAAGCAATTACTACAGGGATGCAACATCTCCACAGCTACTCATTCAACACCACTGCAGCATAATCTCCGTTCTTGCAATCCTTCCAATCCAATTGGTTAACAGACAGTTCTTTAAACTTTTATATTTAAGTCACACTTAGCAGCTCATGAACACAAGTTGTTTACTTCCTATAATAGGGATGTAATACAGCAGCAATTTTTATTGTCTGAGTGCATTACAACTGCTAGGGATTTAATCTGCTCTCAAGCTTATTCATGTATCCTACTTACACTTCTTCCTCTGTAAAGTGAAATATTCTTTGCCAGCCTTTTGATGTATAATGCTTGTAGTGAGACAGCTCTTCCTCCCTTACTAACACAGTGAACATAGCTGGGGGTGGGAGTTGCAGAGGATCTCAGACCTGGAGAGGTCTAGCAGAACTCAGTGCCTGTGGATGAGATGCAGACAGTAGTCTGCTGCATATGCAGAAGAACCTCAGCAGAACATCCAAGTGCTTCAAGGAAAGCACTTCACAATTTACCTCCAGGCAAAATTATTTCAGATCCTTGAAGCAATGCTCATTTTCAACTCCCACACCAACATGGCTTACACTTAGAATGCTGCAGAAAATAAGAATTATGGAGTTCCTGTTTACACCACAAAACACACTTCTTGTCTCTCAGAAAAAAGTCACCCATGAAGAAGTTGATTTGCCAAGAGAATAAGTAGAGCAGAAGCAACTACTTAGGGAAGTCCAGCCCTACCTGCTATTGCTATGCTGTCAACCACAGAAACGCTGCCCACAAAAGTCGGATTCATTACCTAGTGTGCAACGAGGCAATAACTACACACACTCGAGGGGACACAGATTATCGATTCCAGAGTTGTGCAAGCCTGGGCATTGCCCAGTGCAATTCCACTAATCAAGTACCCAACTATAAAAACTTTTTGCTAATTATTGCTAATTTTGCTATTATTGCTTTTTGCCAGCAAGCAAAAGGATTAGTGTTCATTGGTTACAAGTAACATAGTTCTCTAATTAATTAGCATTCTCTCTTCTACTGGTTAATGATTTTCTTGCTTCCCGTGCTAATTAGTCCACAGGCTCAGCCGCCCTCTTCTTTGGGATCAGTGGGTTTCTTGGGTTGGTAGCTGCAATCTTCCCCAACCAGAATTACCAGTTACCCAGTTGGAGCCAATTCCAACACAATTGCTAAGTTTGCTTTATTTGTTTGCTCCTTATTTTGGGGTTTTTGTTACATGTCCATGTAGCCTCTAAATTCTAGATTCTTTGTGTCCACTATCAGTGGTATACCCATTTTCCCAGGCTTTGTTAGCCTGCCCTTAGGTCAGAGATCACGGAAGTATGTCTTCATAAGCTTAAGAAGGCAATTTTACCCACAAGTAATTTGTTTTTCTAACACCTGGACATTACTTAGAGCTTGTAGGCCACTCTCTATATCATGGATTAAATCTCCTTTCTTGCTGAAGAAGCTTGACAGTACACAAAGATCAAACAGCAAAGCAAATCCTTCTTTAAGAAAATTCTACATATTCCGTATTTCGCACCAGAAACAACTGTCAGGGTCTTCAAGTGGGCAGAGGAGCCCAGCCTGCAGGGGAAGATGAGGTGGAAGGGAGGGGAAATGCTGCTGCTGCATTCTCTTCACTTCATCTGTAATGGTGGGTCTAAGACAGACAACCAGAAATTCCTGCCTTTCTTCACCATCTGGTATTTCACATAAAGTCTCATGTGGGAAGGTGTAAGCTACACACTTCACAGTTTAATTCTTCTTGCCCATTTTTGACACATTATAGAAGGGCAGATGACTTGCAATTGAAAGCATAATTGCTAAAACTAAAAATTCGATCTCCAACTCTCATGATTTTCATCTCCCATGGTTTTTGCTTTAATCCCCACAGTCAGTTTGGGAGATCTTAAAAGAAACACCTCAAACTTCAAAATAATAGAGCTACCTTAGCCTAGCAAACACAAGATACTTTAAAAAGTTTCTTTCTTGGAATTCTTACAAAACATAGTAAGAAACATACAATTTATGTTAGGCAGTTCATTAATTAACACAGAACTAGTAAAAAACGTGACTTTACTGTGTATCTAAATGGTGTTGCAGCGTTCTTTGAGCACTCATTGTAAAAACCTCGGTCACACTGCACAAAACAGCACATGTTCAGTAAGAGCGTGAGTGAAAAGTACAGTCGGGAAAATAAAGCAGCTGAGGAATATGGACAGAAGCGATCCAAATTCCCACTTGTGAGTGGGCTCACAGATGAGCGACAGAGAGTGGACCGCTTCAATTGTCTGTGCAATTTCCTTGAAAGACTCATCGAAATACTGCCTGAGCCTTGTAAGCCTGTAACCCTGCACACATTTCATGTGATGTGCATATGATTCGCCGAGCTGCTTTTATAAATCCGCCCCAGTGAAACATGCTATTATTACTACTCTTCTGGGCTACAGCAGGAGCTGCTCAGACTCCGGGCACCAGATGTTAGCTTGGCGCACACGGATCCCGGAGGCGCGGGCGGGGCAGCGCCGGGGCAGCTCGACTGACCCGCAGGAGCCGATGCGGCGGCCCACAGCACCGCCATCTTAGGAAAGGGGGAGC